>NC_058089.1:329935-382896 GCF_014858855.1 Bufo gargarizans
TAGTACATTCATAGATGTCCCCCCCCATATATTAGTACATGTCATAGATGTCCCCCTCATATATTATACTCTATGACATGTACTAATATATGAGGGGGACATCTATGACATGTACTAATATATGAGGGGGGACATCTATGACATGTACTAATATATGAGGGGGGACATCTATGACATGTACTAATATATGAGGGGGGGGACATCTATGACATGTACTAATATATGAGGGGGGACATCTATGACATACTAATATATGAGGGGGGACTCTATGACATGTCTAATATATGAGGGGGACATCTATGACATGTACTAATATGAGGGGGGACATCTATGACATGTACTAATATATGGGGGACATCTATGACATGTACTAATATATGAGGGGGACATCTATGACATGTACTAATATATGGGGGGGACATCTATGACATGTACTAATATGGGGGGGACATCTATGACATGTACTAATATATGAGGGGGGACATCTATGACATGTACTAATATATGAGGGGGGACATCTATGACATGTACTAATATATGAGGGGGGACATCTATGACATGTACTAATATATGAGGGGGGACATCTATGACATGTACTAATATATGAGGGGGGACATCTATGACATGTACTAATATATGGGGGGGACATCTATGACATGTACTAATATATGGGGGGGACATCTATGACATGTACTAATATATGAGGGGGGACATCTATGACATGTACTAATATATGAGGGGGGACATCTATGACATGTACTAATATATGATGTCTTCTAGTTTTGTTTTTAGATATAGAAAGGCGGAAATCCGATCCCAACCCAGTGATGGCTCCGATGAAGATCTCTCTTGTGCAGGACATGTTGTGAGTATTCCAGGGTTGGAATGACCTGGGGAGACTATATCTGGGGGGCAGCGGGGCGCCCCTGGGGTATACCACTGCCGCATCTCTGTGATTTCTGCTGCCAGGCACATTCAGAACATTGGGGAGATAAAGACTGATGTGGGGAAGGCTCGAGCCTGGGTCAGATTGTCCATGGAGAAGAAACTTCTGTCCAGACACTTGAAGCAGCTTCTGCTGGATCATGAATTAACCAAGTATGTCCCCAGCGTCCTCCATCATACCGTATCGTCTCATGCCTCATATACCCCCTGCGTCCAGGGTGTCAGGGAATAAAGCCCCCAGCTTCCGTCTGTCCCATCACTGTAAGGATGTTCTTAAAACTTTATTTTTGCTCTAGAAAATTATACAAGCGCTACGCCTTCCTGCGATGTGATGATGAGAAGGAGCAGTTCCTTTACCATCTTCTCTCCTTCAATGCCGTTGATTATTTTTGTTTCACCAATGTCTTCACAACAATAAGTGAGTACAAGACTGATTCCTGATAGTATAATATGTATTGTAATTCGTATTATACTCCAGAGCTGCACTCACTATTCTGCTGGTGCAGTCACTGTGTACATACATTACTTATCCTGTACTGACCCTGAGTTACATCCTGTATTATACTCCAGAGCTGCACTCACTATTCTGCTGGTGCAGTCACTGTGTACATACATTACTTATCCTGTACTGATCCTGAGTTACATCCTGTATTATACTGCAGAGCTGCACTCACTATTCTGCTGGTGCAGTCACTGTGTACATACATTACTTATCCTGTACTGATCCTGAGTTACATCCTGTATTATACTCCAGAGCTGCACTCACTATTCTGCTGGGGCAGTCACTGTGTACATACATTACTTATCCTGTACTGACCCTGAGTTACATCCTGTATTATACTCCAGAGCTGCACTCACTATTCTGCTGGTGCAGTCACTGTGTACATACATTACTTATCCTGTACTGATCCTGAGTTATATCCTGTATTATACTCCAGAGCTGCACTCACTATTCTGCTGGGGCAGTCACTGTGTACATACATTACTTATCCTGTACTGACCCTGAGTTACATCCTGTATTATACTCCAGAGCTGCACTCACTATTCTGCTGGTGCAGTCACTGTGTACATACATTACTTATCCTGTACTGATCCTGAGTTACATCCTGTATTATACTCCAGAGCTGCACTCACTATTCTGCTGGTGCAGTCACTGTGTACATACATTACTTATCCTGTACTGATCCTGAGTTACATCCTGTATTATACCCCAGAGCTGCACTCACTATTCTGCTGGGGCAGTCACTGTGTACATACATTACTTATCCTGTACTGACCCTGAGTTACATCCTGTATTATACTCCAGAGCTGCACTCACTATTCTGCTGGTGCAGTCACTGTGTACATACATTACTTATCCTGTACTGATCCTGAGTTACCTCCTGTATTATACTCCAGAGCTGCACTCACTATTCTGTTGGTATTATACTCCAGAGCTGCACTCACTATTCTGCTGGTGCAGTCACTGTGTACATACATTACTTATCCTGTATTATACTCCAGAGCTGCACTCACTATTCTGCTGGTGCAGTCACTGTGTACATTACTATTACTGATCCTGAGTTACATCCTGTATTATACTCCAGAGCTGCACTCACTATTCTGCTGGTGCAGTCACTGTGTACATACATTACTTATCCTGTACTGATCCTGAGTTACATCCTGTATTATACTCCAGAGCTGCACTCACTATTCTGCTGGTGCAGTCACTGTGTACATACATTACTTATCCTGTACTGACCCTGAGTTACATCCTGTATTATACTCCAGAGCTGCACTCACTATTCTGCTGGTGCAGTCACTGTGTACATACATTACTTATCCTGTACTGATCCTGAGTTACATCCTGTATTATACTCCAGAGCTGCCCTCACTATTCTGCTGGTGCAGTCACTGTGTACATACATTACTTATCCTGTACTGATCCTGAGTTACATCCTGTATTATACTCCAGAGCTGCACTCACTATTCTGCTGGTGCAGTCACTGTGTACATACATTACTTATCCTGTACTGACCCTGAGTAACATCCTGTATTATACTCCAGAGCTGCACTCACTATTCTGCTGGTGCAGTCACTGTGTACATACATTACTTATCCTTACTGATCCCTGAGTTACATCCTGTATTATACCCCAGAGCTGCACTCACTATTCTGCTGGTGCAGTCACTGTGTACATACATTACTTATCCTGTACTGATCCTGAGTTACATCCTGTATTATACTCCAGAGCTGCACTCACTATTCTGCTGGTGCAGTCACTGTGTACATACATTACTTATCCTGTACTGATCCTGAGTTACATCCTGTATTATACTCCAGAGCTGCACTCAGCTATTCTAGCTGGTGCAGTCACTGTGTACATACATTACTTATCCTGTACTGATCCTGAGTTACATCCTATATTATACTCCAGAGCTGCACTCACTATTCTGCTGGTGCAGTCACTGTGTACATACATTACTTATCCTGTACTGATCCTGAGTTACACTCCTGTATTATACTCCAGAGCTGCACTCACTATTCTGTAGTATATTCCAGAGCTGCACTCACTATTCTGCTGGTGCAGGCCTGTGTACATACATTACTTATCCTGTATTATACTCCAGAGCTGCACTCACTATTCTGCTGGTGCAGTCACTGTGTACATACATTACTGATCCTGAGTTACATCCTGTATTATACTCCAGAGCTGCACTCACTATTCTGCTGGTGCAGTCACTGTGTACATACATTACTTATCCTGTACTGATCCTGAGTTACATCCTGTATTATACTCCAGAGCTGCACTCACTATTCTGCTGGTGCAGTCACTGTGTACATACATTACTTATCCTGTACTGACCCTGAGTTACATCGTGTATTATACTCCAGAGCTGCACTCACTATTCTGCTGGTGCAGTCACTGTGTACATACATTACTTATCCTGTACGGATCCTGAGTTACATCCTGTATTATACTCCAGAGCTGCACTCACTATTCTGCTGGTGCAGTCACTGTGTACATACATTACTTATCCTGTACTGACCCTGAGTTACATCCTGTATTATACTCCAGAGCTGCACTCACTATTCTGCTGGTGCAGTCACTGTGTACATACATTACTTATCCTGTACTGATCCTGAGTTACATCCTGTATTATACTGCAGAGCTGCACTCACTATTCTGCTGGTGCAGTTACTGTGTACATACATTACTTATCCTGTACTGATCCTGAGTTATATCCTGTATTATACTCCAGAGCTGCACTCACTATTCTGCTGGGGCAGTCACTGTGTACATACATTACTTATCCTGTACTGACCCTGAGTTACATCCTGTATTATACTCCAGAGCTGCACTCACTATTCTGCTGGTGCAGTCACTGTGTACATACATTACTTATCCTGTACTGATCCTGAGTTACATCCTGTATTATACTCCAGAGCTGCACTCACTATTCTGCTGGTGCAGTCACTGTGTACATACATTACTTATCCTGTACTGATCCTGAGTTACATCCTGTATTATACCCCAGAGCTGCACTCACTATTCTGCTGGGGCAGTCACTGTGTACATACATTACTTATCCTGTACTGACCCTGAGTTACATCCTGTATTATACTCCAGAGCTGCACTCACTATTCTGCTGGTGCAGTCACTGTGTACATACATTACTTATCCTGTACTGATCCTGAGTTACCTCCTGTATTATACTCCAGAGCTGCACTCACTATTCTGTTGGTATTATACTCCAGAGCTGCACTCACTATTCTGCTGGTGCAGTCACTGTGTACATACATTACTTATCCTGTATTATACTCCAGAGCTGCACTCACTATTCTGCTGGTGCAGTCACTGTGTACATACATTACTGATCCTGAGTTACATCCTGTATTATACTCCAGAGCTGCACTCACTATTCTGCTGGTGCAGTCACTGTGTACATACATTACTTATCCTGTACTGACCCTGAGTTACATCCTATATTATACTCCAGAGCTGCACTCACTATTCTGCTGGTGCAGTCACTGTGTACATACATTACTTATCCTGTACTGATCCTGAGTTACACCCTGTATTATACTCCAGAGCTGCACTCACCATTCTGCAGGTGCAGTCACTGTGTACATACATTACTTATCCTGTACTGATCCTGAGTTACCTCCTGTATTATACTCCAGAGCTGCACTCACTATTCTGTTGGTATTATACTCCAGAGCTGCACTCACTATTCTGCTGGTGCAGTCACTGTGTACATACATTACTTATCCTGTATTATACTCCAGAGCTGCACTCACTATTCTGCTGGTGCAGTCACTGTGTACATTACATTACTGATCCTGAGTTACATCCTGTATTATACTCCAGAGCTGCACTCACTATTCTGCTGGTGCAGTCACTGTGTACATACATTACTTATCCTGTACTGATCCTGAGTTACATCCTGTATTATACTCCAGAGCTGCACTCACTATTCTGCTGGTGCAGTCACTGTGTACATACATTACTTATCCTGTACTGACCCTGAGTTACATCGTGTATTATACTCCAGAGCTGCACTCACTATTCTGCTGGTGCAGTCACTGTGTACATACATTACTTATCCTGTACGGATCCTGAGTTACATCCTGTATTATACTCCAGAGCTGCACTCACTATTCTGCTGGTGCAGTCACTGTGTACATACATTACTTATCCTGTACTGATCCTGAGTTACATCCTGTATTATACTCCAGAGCTGCACTCACTATTCTGCTGGTGCAGTCACTGTGTACATACATTACTTATCCTGTACTGATCCTGAGTTACATCCTGTATTATACTGCAGAGCTGCACTCACTATTCTGCTGGTGCAGTTCACTGTGTACATACATTACTTATCCTGTACTGATCCTGAGTTACTATCCTGTATTATACTCCAGAGCTGCACTCACTATTCTGCTGGGGCAGTCACTGTGTACATACATTACTTATCCTGTACTGATCCCTGAGTTACATCCTGTATTATACTCCAGAGCTGCACTCACTATTCTGCTGGTGCAGTCACTGTGTACATACATTACTTATCCTGTACTGATCCTGAGTTACATCCTGTATTATACTCCAGAGCTGCACTCACTATTCTGCTGGTGCAGTCACTGTGTACATACATTACTTATCCTGTACTGATCCTGAGTTACATCCTGTATTATACCCCAGAGCTGCACTCACTATTCTGCTGGGGCAGTCACTGTGTACATACATTACTTATCCTGTACTGACCCTGAGTTACATCCTGTATTATACTCCAGAGCTGCACTCACTATTCTGCTGGTGCAGTCACTGTGTACATACATTACTTATCCTGTACTGATCCTGAGTTACCTCCTGTATTATACTCCAGAGCTGCACTCACTATTCTGTTGGTATTATACTCCAGAGCTGCACTCACTATTCTGCTGGTGCAGTCACTGTGTACATACATTACTTATCCTGTATTATACTCCAGAGCTGCACTCACTATTCTGCTGGTGCAGTCACTGTGTACATACATTACTGATCCTGAGTTACATCCTGTATTATACTCCAGAGCTGCACTCACTATTCTGCTGGTGCAGTCACTGTGTACATACATTACTTATCCTGTACTGACCCTGAGTTACATCCTGTATTATACTCCAGAGCTGCACTCACTATTCTGCTGGTGCAGTCACTGTGTACATACATTACTTATCCTGTATTATACTCCAGAGCTGCACTCACTATTCTGCTGGTGCAGTCACTGTGTACATACATTACTTATCCTGTACTGACCCTGAGTTACATCGTGTATTATACTCCAGAGCTGCACTCACTATTCTGCTGGTGCAGTCACTGTGTACATACATTACTTATCCTGTATTATACTCCAGAGCTGCACTCACTATTCTGCTGGTGCAGTCACTGTGTACATACATTACTTATCCTGTACTGATCCTGAGTTACATCCTGTATTATACCCCAGAGCTGCACTCACTATTCTGCTGGGGCAGTCACTGTGTACATACATTACTTATCCTGTACTGACCCTGAGTTACATCCTGTATTATACTCCAGAGCTGCACTCACTATTCTGCTGGTGCAGTCACTGTGTACATACATTACTTATCCTGTACTGATCCTGAGTTACCTCCTGTATTATACTCCAGAGCTGCACTCACTATTCTGTTGGTATTATACTCCAGAGCTGCACTCACTATTCTGCTGGTGCAGTCACTGTGTACATACATTACTTATCCTGTATTATACTCCAGAGCTGCACTCACTATTCTGCTGGTGCAGTCACTGTGTACATACATTACTGATCCTGAGTTACATCCTGTATTATACTCCAGAGCTGCACTCACTATTCTGCTGGTGCAGTCACTGTGTACATACATTACTTATCCTGTACTGATCCTGAGTTACATCCTGTATTATACTCCAGAGCTGCACTCACTATTCTGCTGGTGCAGTCACTGTGTACATACATTACTTATCCTGTACTGACCCTGAGTTACATCCTGTATTATACTCCAGAGCTGCACTCACTATTCTGCTGGTGCAGTCACTGTGTACATACATTACTTATCCTGTACTGATCCTGAGTTACATCCTGTATTATACTCCAGAGCTGCCCTCACTATTCTGCTGGTGCAGTCACTGTGTACATACATTACTTATCCTGTACTGATCCTGAGTTACATCCTGTATTATACTCCAGAGCTGCACTCACTATTCTGCTGGTGCAGTCACTGTGTACATACATTACTTATCCTGTACTGACCCTGAGTTACATCCTGTATTATACTCCAGAGCTGCACTCACTATTCTGCTGGTGCAGTCACTGTGTACATACATTACTTATCCTGTACTGATCCCTGAGTTACATCCTGTATTATACTCCAGAGCTGCACTCACTATTCTGCTGGTGCAGTCACTGTGTACATACATTACTTATCCTGTACTGATCCTGAGTTACATCCTGTATTATACCCCAGAGCTGCACTCACTATTCTGCTGGTGCAGTCACTGTGTACATACATTACTTATCCTGTACTGATCCTGAGTTACATCCTGTATTATACTCCAGAGCTGCACTCGCTATTCTACTGGTGCAGTCACTGTGCACATACATTACTTATCCTGTACTGATCCTGAGTTACATCCTATATTATACTCCAGAGCTGCACTCACTATTCTGCTGGTGCAGTCACTGTGTACATACATTACTTATCCTGTACTGATCCTGAGTTACACCCTGTATTATACTCCAGAGCTGCACTCACCATTCTGCAGGTGCAGTCACTGTGTACATACATTACTTATCCTGTACTGATCCTGAGTTACCTCCTGTATTATACTCCAGAGCTGCACTCACTATTCTGTTGGTATTATATTCCAGAGCTGCACTCACTATTCTGCTGGTGCAGTCACTGTGTACATACATTACTTATCCTGTATTATACTCCAGAGCTGCACTCACTATTCTGCTGGTGCAGTCACTGTGTACATACATTACTGATCCTGAGTTACATCCTGTATTATACTCCAGAGCTGCACTCACTATTCTGCTGGTGCAGTCACTGTGTACATACATTACTTATCCTGTACTGATCCTGAGTTACATCCTGTATTATACTCCAGAGCTGCACTCACTATTCTGCTGGTGCAGTCACTGTGTACATACATTACTTATCCTGTACTGACCCTGAGTTACATCCGTTTATTATACTCCAGAGCTGCACTCACTATTCTGCTGGTGCAGTCACTGTGTACATACATTACTTATCCTGTACTGACCCTGAGTTACATCTGTGTATTATACTCCAGAGCTGCACTCACTATTCTGCTGGTGCAGTCACTGTGTACATACATTACTTATCCTGTACTGATCCTGAGTTACATCCTGTATTATACTCCAGAGCTGCACTCACTATTCTGCTGGTGCAGTCACTGTGCACATACATTACTTATCCTGTACTGATCCTGAGTTACATCCTGTATTATACTCCAGAGCTGCACTCACTATTCTGCTGGTGCAGTCACTGTGTACATACATTACTTATCCTGTACTGATCCCTGAGTTACTATCCTGTATTATACTCCAGAGCTGCACTCACTATTCTGCTGGGGCAGTCACTGTGTACATACATTACTTATCCTGTACTGATCCCTGAGTTACATCCTGTATTATACTCCAGAGCTGCACTCACTATTCTGCTGGTGCAGTCACTGTGTACATACATTACTTATCCTGTACTGATCCTGAGTTACATCCTGTATTATACTCCAGAGCTGCACTCACTATTCTGCTGGTGCAGTCACTGTGTACATACATTACTTATCCTGTACTGATCCTGAGTTACATCCTGTATTATACTCCAGAGCTGCACTCACTATTCTGCTGGTGCAGTCACTGTGTACATACATTACTTATCCTGTACTGATCCTGAGTTACATCCTGTATTATACTCCAGAGCTGCACTCACTATTCTGCTGGTGCAGTCACTGTGTACATACATTACTTATCCTGTACTGATCCTGAGTTACATCCTGTATTATACTCCAGAGCTGCACTCACTATTCTGCTGGTGCAGTCACTGTGTACATACATTACTTATCCTGTACTGATCCTGAGTTACATCCTGTATTATACTCCAGAGCTGCACTCACTATTCTGCTGGTATTATACTCCAGAGCTGCACTCACTATTCTGCTGGTGCAGTCACTGTGTACATACATTACTTATCCTGTATTATACTCCAGAGCTGCACTCACTATTCTGCTGGTGCAGTCACGGTGTACATACATTACTGATCCTGAGTTACATCCTGTATTATACTCCAGAGCTGCACTCACTATTCTGCTGGTGCAGTCCACTGTGTACATACATTACTTATCCTGTACTGACCCTGAGTTACTCCTATATTATACTCCAGAGCTGCACTCACTATTCTGCTGGTGCAGTCACTGTGTAACATACATTACTTATCCTGTACTGATCCTGAGTTACACCCTGTATTATACTCCAGAGCTGCACTCACCATTCTGCGGTGCAGTCACTGTGTACATACATTACTTATCCTGTACTGATCCTGAGTACTCCTGTATTACTCCAAGCTGCACTCACTATCTGTTGGTATTATACTCCAGAAGAGCTGCACTCACTATTCTGCTGGTGCAGTCACTGTGTACATACATTACTGATCCTGAGTTAATCCTGTATTATACTCCAGAGCTGCACTCACTATTCTGCTGGTGCAGTCACTGTGTACATACATTACTTATCCTGTACTGATCCTGAGTTACATCCTGTATTATACTCCAGAGCTGCACTCACTATTCTGCTGGTGCAGTCACTGTGTACATACATTACTTATCCTGTACTGATCCTGAGTTACATCCTGTATTATACTCCAGAGCTGCACTCACTATTCTGCTGGTGCAGTCACTGTGTACATACATTACTTATCCTGTACTGATCCCTGAGTTACATCCTGTATTATACTCCAGAGCTGCACTCACTATTCTGCTGGTGCAGTCACTGTGTACATACATTACTTATCCTGTACTGATCCTGAGTTACATCCTGTATTATACTCCAGAGCTGCACTCACTATTCTGCTGGTGCAGTCACTGTGTACATACATTACTTATCCTGTACTGATCCTGAGTTACATCCTGTATTATACTGCAGAGCTGCACTCACTATTCTGCTGGTGCAGTTACTGTGTACATACATTACTTATCCTGTACTGATCCTGAGTTATATCCTGTATTATACTCCAGAGCTGCACTCACTATTCTGCTGGGGCAGTCACTGTGTACATACATTACTTATCCTGTACTGACCCTGAGTTACATCCTGTATTATACTCCAGAGCTGCACTCACTATTCTGCTGGTGCAGTCACTGTGTACATACATTACTTATCCTGTACTGATCCTGAGTTACATCCTGTATTATACTCCAGAGCTGCACTCACTATTCTGCTGGTGCAGTCACTGTGTACATACATTACTTATCCTGTACTGATCCTGAGTTACATCCTGTATTATACCCCAGAGCTGCACTCACTATTCTGCTGGGGCAGTCACTGTGTACATACATTACTTATCCTGTACTGACCCTGAGTTACATCCTGTATTATACTCCAGAGCTGCACTCACTATTCTGCTGGTGCAGTCACTGTGTACATACATTACTTATCCTGTACTGATCCTGAGTTACCTCCTGTATTATACTCCAGAGCTGCACTCACTATTCTGTTGGTATTATACTCCAGAGCTGCACTCACTATTCTGCTGGTGCAGTCACTGTGTACATACATTACTTATCCTGTATTATACTCCAGAGCTGCACTCACTATTCTGCTGGTGCAGTCACTGTGTACATACATTACTGATCCTGAGTTACATCCTGTATTATACTCCAGAGCTGCACTCACTATTCTGCTGGTGCAGTCACTGTGTACATACATTACTTATCCTGTACTGACCCTGAGTTACATCCTGTATTATACTCCAGAGCTGCACTCACTATTCTGCTGGTGCAGTCACTGTGTACATACATTACTTATCCTGTATTATACTCCAGAGCTGCACTCACTATTCTGCTGGTGCAGTCACTGTGTACATACATTACTTATCCTGTACTGACCCTGAGTTACATCGTGTATTATACTCCAGAGCTGCACTCACTATTCTGCTGGTGCAGTCACTGTGTACATACATTACTTATCCTGTACGGATCCTGAGTTACATCCTGTATTATACTCCAGAGCTGCACTCACTATTCTGCTGGTGCAGTCACTGTGTACATACATTACTTATCCTGTACTGACCCTGAGTTACATCCTGTATTATACTCCAGAGCTGCACTCACTATTCTGCTGGTGCAGTCACTGTGTACATACATTACTTATCCTGTACTGATCCTGAGTTACATCCTGTATTATACCCCAGAGCTGCACTCACTATTCTGCTGGGGCAGTCACTGTGTACATACATTACTTATCCTGTACTGACCCTGAGTTACATCCTGTATTATACTCCAGAGCTGCACTCACTATTCTGCTGGTGCAGTCACTGTGTACATACATTACTTATCCTGTACTGATCCTGAGTTACCTCCTGTATTATACTCCAGAGCTGCACTCACTATTCTGTTGGTATTATACTCCAGAGCTGCACTCACTATTCTGCTGGTGCAGTCACTGTGTACATACATTACTTATCCTGTATTATACTCCAGAGCTGCACTCACTATTCTGCTGGTGCAGTCACTGTGTACATACATTACTGATCCTGAGTTACATCCTGTATTATACTCCAGAGCTGCACTCACTATTCTGCTGGTGCAGTCACCGTGTACATACATTACTTATCCTGAGTTACCTCCTGTATTATACTCCAGAGCTGCACTCGCTATTCTGTTGGTATTATACTCCAGAGGTCTCTGATTGACCCCTTTCCTGGGGTTGCTGCATTCAGACTGGATATTTTCGGCGCCCCTGTCGGATACATCTCGTGCCTCTCCTGGCATAGCTGTACTCGCTGCTCGGCTGAGCTCAGTGATGCAGTTAGTGTTTCCCGATGTAAAGCTGACACTTGCCATAATGATAATATTCCGAGTGACCCGGGCAGGGAATGCTGGGAGATTCCAGCTCTGCAGGCTCTGTAATATAATGCAGGATGCAGTAATGTGATGTGACTGGTTATTTAGATGATATTTATGGGCCCTGTTCTTGCGCCTCCGCAGTCATCCCCTACCACATCCTCATCGTTCCCAGCAAGAAGCTTGGGGGCTCCATGTTCACTGCCAACCCCTGGATCTGTATCTCGGGAGAGATGGGCGAGACGGGCGTGCTGCAGGTTCCCAGGAGTATCTTGGAGATGACCTACGAGGTGGGTTGTGACCCCAGACCCTGCAGAGGCTCTGTGCACACGTGTGAGGGCTCAGGGAAGTGGCACGCGTTGGCACATGCCCTGAGACGTGTGCACAGTGGGCCCTCGCCTACCGTACATACCTCCTCCGTCCTCGGATCTGCACCGTGTAACCTGCGTCTCTGTCTCTCCCCACACAGTGCCAGAACCTCGGCAAGCTGACAACCGTGCAGATCGGGCACGACAACTCTGGGCTGTATGCCAAGTGGCTGGTGGAGTATGTAATGGTCCGGAACGAGATTACAGGCCACACGTACAAGTGAGAACCTGGCAGCTTCTGCTCTACAGCGGTGGGTCCGGCCCAGTGTCTCGGGCCAGCCGTGAGGGTTGTGGATGAAGTGTAAATCCTTTAGTCTCCCCAATGCCACTGTAATTCTTGTACTCCAGTCACATCCAAAGCTGCTTGGTTATGGCAGCACTGACTGTGTAGATGAATTAAACTGCAGCTCTAGATGTGACTGGAGTGTAATTCTGGATCTCCATGATACGTAGGAATTGTGAGGTGTAAAGCAGATGGCAGCGCAGGATTTCCGCTTATTTAGGTTATGGTTTCCCAGCTAATGTTTTTTCACTCCCAGGTTCCCTTGCGGCCGATGGTTGGGGAAGGGTATGGATGATGGGAGTTTGGAGAGGGTTTTGGTTGGAGATCTTCTCACATCCACGCCAGACACTGAAGAAAGACCCTGCCGGACGCCTCCTCTGCAGCACTCCCCAGGCATGATCCGGAGACTCGTGGCCATATCCCCCAGCAGCAGACCCAGTAAGTACTGGTCAGGCCTGAAATCCAGTATAGTTCTGCTTTGACATTAGATTGTCTACTGTTCCTCATCCGTCCTCCTTGTGACATTGTCCTCCCCACAGAATTAAACACGGGGCAGATTCAGGAGGCCATAGGAGAAGCGGTGAACGGCATCGTCAAGCATTTCCACAAGCCGGAGAAGGAGGTAGCCTGGAAACTGGACAGCGGCCGCCCTCTATCATCTCTTCCCTCCATCTCTATCCTTTCCTATCCCTCTCCTCCATCCCCCCCCCCCCACCCCTACGTGGCATGGACACTGTGGATCATGGGATGGGGCGCGGGTATTTACTTGTTTTTCCGTTGCAGAGGGGCAGCCTGACGTTGCTGCTGTGTGGAGAGTGTGGACTGGTTGCTGCATTGGAGCAAGTTTTCCAGCACGGATTCAAATCCCCCCGACTTTTTAAAAGTATCTTCATATGGGACTTTTTAGGTAATGCCCCCCCCTCCCCCCATGATGTGTCTCAGGCCATATGTCAGGCTGTAGGTAACGCGTTCTGCAGCTTTTCTCCCTTTATCCGTGAATGGTTCTGTGTGTTCTCCTCTGTAGAAAAAGCACAAGCCCACTATGATGCCCTGGACCCGAGTGACGCAGCGCTGGGCGAGGACTGGCAGAAAAGAGTCCGCACCTTCAGCCGCTTCATCACCGCCATAAACAGCACTCCCAGAAACATCGGCAAAGACGGAAAGTTCCAGATGTTTGTGTGTCTAGGAGCGCGGTGAGTGTGCGCTGATGACTTGTGGTGAAAGTGGTGCCATTGCCTTCAGTTTAGTACGTAAGGACCTCTCTTCTTCCATTTTCGCAGGGATCACCATTTGCACCACTGGATTGCCCTCCTGGCCGATTGCCCCATCATAGCACAGATGTACGAGGACACGGCGTTAATAAAGGACCACACCCTCGTCAACTCATTAATCCGTGTCCTGCAGACGCTGCAGGAGTTTAACATAACCCTGGAGAGCTCCCTCATCAAAGGGATCAACATCTGACCCTCGCCACACAGCGTAGCCAAGCCTGTCAGTGCACGGAGCGGCGGCGCCGCCATCTCGCCGTGCAATATATTAGAGTATCTCTATGTATGTAAATGCTATATGACTGGTTCCATCCTTTCGTATGTGAGAGGTGACCGTGGATATCGCACAGCTTATTGTCAAGCTGTTCTATTTAATCGCCATGGAGGCCACGTGGAGAATCGCCGTTTCCCCGTCTGTTGCATTTTCGGATATTTGCTTCATCGGCGTCTCATCCTTTGTTTGCTATTACAGGAATGAAAACAGATTCTATATTTTTAACTCCTCTCGTGCTGGACCACTGTGTTCCGGAGTTATGTGGGGTTTTCCTCGTCAGTATTAACTTGTGATTAGCGGGACGTGGAGAGAGTGTTTCTCGATTGCGCCATAAATGCACAAAGCGTGTTTTTTTATTCTTATGCATCATTTTATTTATTTAACTCTTCATGTTCCCCTAACGGCTTACAGGCCTCTCCCCGGCACAGAGGGCACATGATGACGGAGGGCATTCTCTTTTGGATTGCCCCCTTGCCGGCCATTCGCTCCTTGTCTGCCCAGAACGCCGCTGAGGTTTACTTTATTACGTGTTTTGTCTGGGATGAGTTCATTAAGCTGCTTCATGTTTTTCCTCCATGCAATAAACAGGCGGCAGTCCAGCCACTCATCGTCTCCTCGCCACCGCCGGCTGTCTGGTTCTGGCGCAGGAGGCATTTTGCACAGGTCAGGTTAGAAAATTAGAAAAAATAAATCCATTTACACAATTGTCGTCTTCTGTATTGTCGTTTTTGAGCGATCTGAATAAAGTTGTTGCTATGTATGGGGGTATATGAGGAATTGAGAGTGACGCATCAGGTGGTTGATTGTGATAAGTAGGATTCGAGACATTATTGAACTGACACAACGAGTGGTGCTGGACGATCTGCTTCGGGTTTGGGATTACTAGAGGATCGAGTTCAGGCCAGAGGAGTTGGTGGGGGGAGGTTTAGTCGGGGAATAGTCAGTTTAGGTAGGTTGATAAGCCTGCCTGAAAAGATGTGTTTTCAAGGTGAAGTTGTGAATTGACCTAATATTCCGGGGCAGAGTATTCCAGAGAGTAGGTGGTCATAGAGATGGTCATGGTATCGAAAGTCAAATCTACTGATTAGTCTGTCCTGATGGGGGATGTATAGAGGGAGAAGAGTAGAGGACCTAGTACTGAGCCCTAAGGAACGCTGACATCAAGAGCAAGAGAAGAAGAGCCAGCGACTGATACACTAAAGGAGCGGCCAGAGAGATAGGAAGAGAACCAAGAGAGCAGTGTCCTTAAGGCCAATTGAGTGGAGCATGGTAAAGAGGAGTTTATGGTCTACAGCAGGGATTCTCAACCTGTGGCCCTCCAGCTGTTGTAAAACTACAACTCCCACAATGCCCTACTATAGGCTGATAGCTGTAGGCTGTTCAGGCATGCTGGGAGTTGTAGTTTTACAACAGCTGGAGGGCCGCAGGTTGAGCATGCCTGGTCTACAGTATCAAATTCTGCAGAGAGATCCAGCAGAATCAGTAGAGAATAGTCACCATTTCTTTTTGCTGTTAGGAGATTGTTAGACACTTTAGTAAGGGCAGTTTCTGTCGAGTGAAGAGGGCGAAAGGCAGATTGTAAGGGGTCAAGAAGAGAGTTTGCAGAGAGATGGCTTATTAAGCGAGAGTAGACAAGACGTTTAAGGAGTTTAGAGATGGAGGGGAGGTTAGAAACAGGTCTATAGTTAGCAGCAGGTCCGGTCAAGAGATGGTTTGTTTAGGAGCCGGATGCAGGCTGAGTGAAGGTCTCCACCATAGACCGTTCCCTTTTGAGCATATTAAAGATATTTTCACAGTGCAAAATGGGGAAAATCAGCAAGGAGAAACCCAAAGACACCCCAGGGCGGCTGAAACCTGCTTCCAACCAAAGCAATCTGAAGCACAATCCGAATCCAAGATGGTGACCACACTTTAGGCTGCTATAACGGCAGGGAGACAGCGATCCGGGGCAGACCGCAGAGGGAGATGACTTACCTCTATCCAGAGTCTTTATGAGAGACCTCCTGAATGGGATGCCTTGGAGCCCATCCGACAGGATCTATCTGAAATAAAAAAAGATATGCGCCAGAGTAGACACGCTGGAAAGAACGTAGCAAACCATAATTGAATTTGGGGAACAAGTGTCAGCTAATATGGACAATGCACAGGCTCATATTAACTATTTGTATGCCTTAGTAGGAGATCAAGACAACAGGGGACGTAGAAATAACAAGACTGAAGGGGTCCCTGAATCAGTTACACAGGAGGTCCTGAAACAAGAGGTGGAACCATTATTTTCCCACCTTGTACCAGACTGTGCACTTGAAATGGATAGAATCCATAGAGCACTGCGACCGATGCCAAAGCCACAAGATCCCACTAGGGATGTTATTTGCAACAAAGCGGCAAATATTGAAGGCTCTATCATAGCACTATACCAAGATTTGTCGCCCATGACGCTGAAGAAAAGGCGACATCTGAAACCACTCCTGAATATTTTACAGCAAAAGAGACTGACATACCGTTGGATTCGCCCATTTGGACCGTTAATTAACACACCACTCCGAAAACAAGTCATCTGGGCACACGCCAACTTACAGAGGTTATATGCGGTACTGGATATTCAAGATCTTGATATCCCAGATTGGTGACCTGCACAGAGCTTCCCTATCTCCTTTACCCATACGAAACACCTGGCAAGAAAGATCTTCCAAGCAACCAGCTTCCAAGAAGACCCCTGGCCAAGTATCCTCTTGAGGAGTCGGGCACTATTCGGGGGAACCGTATTGCCGATATCATTCACCAATCCATCTGAACTACTAGTGATGGGGCCACGCATATTACATGCCACCCATCAGCAGATATCTCTGGTCTGTTTTATATGCCTTACCTCCTGATGTCTTTGCACTATAACCATTCAAGTCTCTTCTCCTCCCTCTTATTCTGATCTCATCCTTTCTTTTTACTTTTCTTCTTACATATATTTAGTCCTGTTTGTATATCGCTGAAACAAGTGCCACCCAGTGGATTTTGCAAGCATTACAGCTATTACCTGTCTTTCTAACTTTCCATCTTTCTTCTTTTATATTTCATACTCTTTTTGCCCTCTACATAGAGATGTTTGAGCATTAATGTACCCCATAATAGTTGGCTCATTGGGGTCACTCGTCACCCAATATAGACACCCTCCCCCCAGTTCCTATGTCCTTCATTGGGAGTTTCTGTTAAGTATTGTGTTATACTTATTTGTTACTACTGTTCTGTTTTCCTGTTCTTTATTTGGTCCCCCCATTCCAATCCTACCCCTTTCCCTCCCCTTATTGCTGCCTGCCATACCTATCCTGGTACCAGATATGGATGGTAGTCCATGAAATATGCATTTACGTATATGGCTATCTTACAGATATGTACATATAATGTCAGAGGTCTTAACGCACCATCGAAATGGAGTCAAATCTGACAATATTTACATAAGAAAAGAGTTCAAATTGCTCTTTTGCAAGTAACTCATTTTCGCATAAACCATATCCCAAAATTATCACATATGCTTTACAACCAATGGTACCATAGCCCATCTGCCTCAAAAGGAGTGAGCATAGCCATTCATGAAAATACTCCTTTTACACATCAAGATACATTAACAGATAGGGAGGGCAGATTTCTCTTTGTAAGGGTATGCTAGGCCCGCAACTATTCACTTTCTGCAATATGTGCGCCCCTAACATGGGGCAAACCACCTGGCTATTAGAAACCATCAATAAGCTTGGACATTTTGCTGAAGGTATCATTTTTCTAGGAGGAGACTTTAATGTCACATTAGTTCCTGGCCTTGACTGATCTACTGGTTCCTCGATAATGTCAAAAATATCATTATGCAAAAAAAAAAAAAAATCCACTTTCCCATCAGGGTTTAATCGACTCTTGGAGGGCATTGCACTCCAACGAAAAAGATTTTTCATACTCCTCCTCTGCCCATGGTTGGACTATATCTTTGTTACTACACTATTACTCTCTTCAGTATTGTATCTCATCCCAAATCGGGAATATACTTCTCTCGGACCATGCTCCGGTTTATCTCACCTTTGCTGTCCCTAATACGCCTAAAACAGACTTCAGGTGGAGACTAAACCAAACATTAGTGAATAGCGCTTCTATTCCAAAGTTAGCGGGTCTAATAGAGGAATATGTCTGTCTAAACTAATCAGAAGACCCACTTCAAGCAACACTTTGTGATGCCCACAAATCTGTCATAAGAGGCCACTTAATTGTCCTAGGCTCCATGATAAAAAGCTAAAGAAACTAGAGGAACTTACCTCAACGATCTCTAGGCTGGAGTCGCAGCACAGGAGAACTCTGAATGTAGACACTTTGTGATGCCCACAAATCTGTCATAAGAGACCACTTAATTGTCCTAGGCTCCATGATAAAAAGCTAAAGAAACTAGAGGAACTTACCTCAACGATTTCTAGGCTGGAGTCGCAGCACAGGAGAACTCTGAATGTAGACACTTTGTGATGCCCACAAATCTGTCATAAGAGGCCACTTAATTGTCCTAGGCTCCATGATAAAAAGCTAAAGAAACTAGAGGAACTTACCTGAACGATCTCTAGGCTGGAGTCGCAGCACAGGAGAACTCTGAATGTAGACACTTTGGCACGTCTGGAACACGGCTGAACTGTTTCTATGCACCCAATACAAGTGCTATGCTCACGGCAACAAAGCCTTGAAAATATTATCCCAAATTAAAGAGTAAAGTAGCACCCTACATCTCCCACATAAAATCCCGAAACTCGCAAGTAGTCCATAAAACAGAGTGAATCGGAGAACAATTCTGTACCTACTACAGTCAGGCCCCAAACTAGTGTGAAAAAACAACAGACACAGAATTGGCCAGACACACCGCAAGGCGCCGGCTGAGGGACTATCCTCCCCATTTACTCTCCCTGAGCTGCAAACTGCTGTAAAAGAATCCCCGGTAAACTAAAGCCCCGGCCCGGATGACCTCCCTGACCTTTATTACTCCTCGTTTAGGGAAATCTTACTACCCCGACTGTTAGTTGTATGTAACGAAGCAAGAGACCGGAAACCTTTCCCCAGAGATATGTTATCTGCGCAAATCTCCATTATCCCTAAGCCAAATAAAGACCATTCACTCTGTTCGAACTATAGGCCAATCTCGCTCCTCAATAACGACCTGAAACTCGCCAATAGATTAAAGCAACCCTTACCTGAAGCTATGTCAGCGGAGCGGGTAGCTTTTATACCTGGTAGAGATGGGAAAAACAGCATTGTTAGGATCATGAAACTTATACAATTGGCTAATAAGACAAAAACCCCATTAGCCATCCTCAGTATGGACGCTGACAGCTTTCGACAGAGTGCATTGGCTCTTTATGTCACAAGCATTGGCGAAATTTGGTATTCCAAATACCTTTATAGCCGGGGTTATGGCAATGTACCAAACACCTACAACTTTTAGTGTGGAAGTAAAAAATGGATCTGCTGTTCTCATATGTCAGTTAGTAAAAACATTGTATCCACGTCCAATGGTAGAACACATGAATTGCGACAGTATATTAATTGTACCACGGAATATGGTGTAGAAGTCATCACCTGCCGAATATGTGGGATGTGCTGCGAATCAGCTAAAGGTTAGAATACGAAAACATTTAAGTGACGTCCCGCACGTGGCAGCAGCCACTTTGCATTTTGCGTCTGTTCACAAGGGTGACACCGCTGCGTGTTTTGTGCAGGGCATTGATGGAGTAATTATTTAACAGACACAGAACCCCTCGGGAGGTTGCGACGCTAGATTTAATATGATATTTAAGGATCACTCGGACCTTAGCGTGACTTTTGCAGCCTCTCTGACTAGTAGTTATAAAATATATCTTTATTTTTTACTCTTATAAAAAACATAGATTTCTTGGGGCTTAATTCCTCCGAGAAAACAGGATTCGGGATCTCTCTCCTGTTTGATGTATGACGTGTATTCTGACTAGACTTCACAGGGTGGGGTATCGGACCACCCCTCAAGCGCTGCATGTCATCCTCTGAAGACGCCGAGTACACGGCAAAACATGCAGGAATAGATTTTAGGGATTAGAGGTAGGGACCCCCCAGTGGGAAATTGTATATAGATGGTGTTAGACAAGGTGAATCGGCAGAGTCTGGAGACTCGAGGGGTGGTCTGATACCTGCCCTGTGAGATAGACATCAAACAGGAGATAGACCCCGAATCTGTTTTCTCTGAGGAATTAGTTCCCAAGAAATCTGTTTTTTATAAGAGTAAACAATATATTTTATAACTACTAGTCAGAGAGGCTGCAAAAGTCACGCTAAGGTCCGAGTGATCCTTAAATGTCATAGCATATTGAGAGAGTAATCGCACCGATCAGGGCGGGAGATCGTAGACAGAAACGTATTGGATGTTTGATCTTGGAACCTGTATTTTGGGTTTTTAAGTCTGTTAGTTTGTCTTGATGAAGGGCTAAGATGTAATAGCCCGAAACACATCACAGCAAATTGTCCTATTTGATGTCTGCATTTTATGGAAGTTGATTAAAGCCTATTTATGAGGAGCTGCCGCCTCGCCCCCTTACTCCTTGTACTAGTTATAGAAACCCTCTTGCAGTCGTTCCGGCAGCACGCTGCCATTGAGGGATCCACACCTCCCCAAACAGCTGATTGGACTTCTACTCATCACCAACCCAAGAACAGCGTTTCCAGCTATTATGTCGACACTCCAGACTTTCCACTCCCTTTCTAACTTTTCAGTGAACTTATCAAAATCCACAGTTTTAAATGCGTCTGTAGAACCAAAGATCATGGCAGCTTTGCAGAAAACCACCCCTTTCCAATGGACTACCCACTCGGTGGTATTCTTAGGTATAGCAATCACACCTGAATTCTCCCACCTGTTCCAGGAAAACTTTCAAACACTACCAAAGTTCATGGGACATCCCGTTTGTATCTTGGTTTGGTCGCAGGACAATTATTAAGACAATACTTCTGCCTACCGTTCTCTACCACCTCCAGGCACTGCCCATAGCAATTCCTAAAACCTATTCCAAAAATCTGCAAGGTATATTCTCAAAATTTCTCTGGGGAGGTAAGAGATCTAGACTTCCTCTTAAATAAACAATCTTACAACCCAAGAACGGAGGGGCTAGGGATACCAGAATTACACACCTGTCACAAAGCGGTCATTTGTCTTTGATGTTTGGAATGGTTAGGACTGCATTTAGGTCGATTAGACCTAATTGCTGAAGAGGACATGTCAAACCTCCCATTACACTCCTTAATCTTCCTAGACCAATCCCAAAAAGGAAATAAACTACGAACACATAGCTCAATCCCCGGATACACATTAGACATGTGGAGGGACTCCAACTGGACAGCTCATTTCTTACCTAATTACCCCAGCCTGATGCAAGTCCGAGATGTCCTCCGCCACTCCTCTACCCTTTTCTGGGAAACCTTATCGGAACGTGCAAAACCGATTCCCACCCCTGTGCTATCCTTGTGTCCAGATAACGACCCCCCTATCTACAGGGACGATGTTAACTAACCTCTCCACTTTTCATCTAGCCCACCTTATTCAATTTATGAAATCCCACCTGAAAAATCTCTATGGTTCAAACAAACAGTCTGTCTTTGAAAAACTAGCTCTCCAAACCAAGGAACCAAAAGGAAAGATTTCCTAATTATACGGCCTCATAATGACCCTATCACACCCGGACAAGTACTCCTTTATCCCGCAATGGGAATCTGAACTGAATATCCAATTCTCACTAAAAGAACTACATAGCACTCTAATAAGCCCCCCACAAGGTGTTCAGATGTGTCAAACTGGAAGGAAACAGTTACAAAGTATTAACCCAATGGTATTATACTCACAGAGCCATAATCGTATGTTCCCTCAATGCAGCCCTGTCTGTTGGAGATGTTCCTCCGAAATAGGAACGCAAAGTCATATATGGTGGAAATGCTCTAAAATAACATCCTACTGGCAAAAAGTTTGCAAAGTCATATCTGATGTTTGGGGGATGAACATACCACTCTCACCGAAAGTGTGTCTATTTGGGGTGTTCGGAAGTGTCAGATGCCCTAGAAACACATAAACCCTATGTAGAATGTTACTAGCTTCATCCAGACTACTCATTGCAGTGCGCTGGAAAAATAACGATCCACCACCGATTCAACATTGTATCCAAAAGTGTGATCAACTGTATCGTCTAGACCAGGCATGTCCAAACTGCAGCCCTCCAGCTGTTGCAAAACTACAACTCCCAGCATGCCTGGATAGCTTACAGCTATTAGGGCATTCTGGGAGTTGTAGTTTTGCAACAGCTGGAGGGCTGCAGTTTGGACATGCCTGGTCTAGACTCTAGAACAAATTGTGCACTGGGACTCCCGAACACCCCATCGCAGATATTTGGAAGCCCTGGAAAACTTTTATGGAATTTTCAGACTAAAAATGCTACAGGTTATACTTTATTGAACCGAAAAACCTATGTAACAGTATAGACAGTGACGACCTACTACGCCACTTTATATAAAGGAAGTTCTATCTATATATATATATCTTTCATGTTCCTTCTTTATAGGTACCAACAAAAGGCAACAACCCCCCCGCGCCCTGTTGTCCATAGGCCTTTCCTTCCCTCACCCCCCTTCCTCCCTCCCCTCAAGCTCGTTCTTTCTGGACCCAACTTCCACTTCTCAGAAGTAATTCCTCGTTTGGACCTAGTCCATTTTATATAAACATCACCAATTGTCACTCTTCTTATGTTCCTACCAGTTGTGGTCCTATGTTGTGTTTATTGCATGTTATGCATTTCATCATCGCAGCCCATATGTTGGGCTAAAGGCTTGTACACCTTTCCTTTGTTAAAACGAATAAAACGTCTGGAGCAGCGCTGGAGAAAACGTGTTTCAGGTGTGTGCCAGGGCTGCCATGTTCTGTGTCGAGAGGGACCGCATTGATATTGGAGAACCTCACACAAGACTTGCATTGGTTGAGGGACATCCTTAGCAGTGATGGCCAGTTCGCCGTGTTCACCCACAAACACATGCGGGCTGCCATCTTTATTCACAAGTCTGGCGATGCGCAGGTAAGTCCTTACCTGTGCCTGTGCGCGGGATGGTCTGAAACAAATGCGGTCAACGGGAGCAGGCAGTTTCGGGAACAGCCGCCGGGGGGCCTTCATGGGGCTGTTCCCGAAACTGCCCGCTTCCGGTGACCGCATTTGTTTCAGACCGGCTTGCGCACAGGCACAGGTAAGGACTTACCTGTGCATCGCCGGACATGTGAATAAAGATGGCAGCCCGCATGTGTTCGTGGTCGAACACGGCGTAACTGGCCATCACTGATCCTTAGTCCCCTCCCTATGGATGGGTGCCCCCCATCTAGACTGGCACTGTTCATGTGGATCCAGCGGGGGTAGGTCAGGATTATCTGAATGTTCCTGCATTCCTGAGGTACAATGCCAGAATAGGAAGCGGCTGAAGATTGGGGCGCATTCTTCTACAACCCCCCAGTGCTGAGCTGGAGGCGCCCTAGAATATGTTGTACGGCCGGCTCCTAATAGAGGAGAACATTTCATGCCATAAGGGCCAGTTAATAGTGACTGGTGGCATACAGGGACTGCTAGAACACAGACTTATGCTGTAAGTGACCACTAGATGGCGCTGTCCACTGACCTCCTCCATGTCCCGTGTCCCCGGATTAGTCCACGTTTCGCCTTTCCTCTGATCCGTTACTTTGAGCATCAGTTTGTGTTACTTCCTTCAGAGACCAGTTATCTTTGATGGGAGAAAGAGTACTTTTTGTAGGACACTTTCTCCCATTAGGGGCTCATTCGGATGATTGTAACCATGGATACTGGCTGTATGCGTTCTGCCTTTTGCGGAATAAAGCGGCCAGCCCTATGATAGAACTGCCTATTCTTGTCTGCAATTATCCTTTTTGTGGGGCCGTGGAACGGACGTGCAGACAGTGCATGGTGTGCCATCTGCATCTTTTGTGGCCCCATTAAAAATGACTGAGACACATACAGTACAGACCAAAAGTTTGGACGCACCTTCACATTCAGAGAGTTTTCTTTATTTCCATGACTATGACAATTGTAGATTCACACTGAAGGCATCAAAACTATGAATTATCACATGTGGAATTGTATACATAACAAAAAGTGTGAAACACCTGAAAATATGTCATATTCTAGGTTCTTCACAGTAGCCGCCTTTTGCTTTGATTACTGCTTTGCACACTCTTGGCATTCTCTTGATGAGCTTCCAGAGGCGGTCACCTGAAATGGTCTTCACTTCACAGGTGCCCCCTGTCAGGTGTAATAAGTGGGATTTCTTGCCTTATAAATGGGGTTGGGACCATCAGTTGCGTTGTGGAGAAGTCAGGTGGATACACAGCTGATAGTCCTACTGAATAGACTGTTAGAATTTGTATTATGGCAAGAAAAAAGCAGCTAAAGTAAAGAAAAACGAGTGGCCATCATTACTTTAAGAAATGAAGGTCAGTCAGTCCGAAAAATTGGGAAAACTTTGAAAGTGTCCCCAAGTGCAGTCACAAAAACCATCAAGCGCTACAAAGAAACTGTCTCACATGTGGACCGCCCCAGGAAAGGAAGACCAAGAGTCACCTCTGCTGCGGAGGAGAAGTTCCTCCGAGTCACCAGCCTCAGAAATCGCAGGTTAACAGCAGCTCAGATTAGAGACCAGGTCAATGCCACCCAGAGTTCTAGCAGCAGACACATCTCTAGAACAACTGTTAGGAGGAGACTGTGTGAATCAGGCCTTCATGGCAGAAGATCTGCTAGGAGACCACTGCTAAGGACAGGCAACAAGCAGAAGAGACTTGTTTGGGCTAAAGAACACAAGGAATGGACATTAGACCAGTGGAAATCTGTGCTTTGGTCTGATGAGTCCAAATGTGAGATCTTTGGTTCCAACCACCGTGTCTTTGTGCGACGCAGAAAAGGTGAACGGATGGACTCTACATGCCTGGTTCCCACCGTGAAGCATGGAGGAGGAGGTGTGATGGTGTGGGGGTGCTTTGCTGGTGACACTGTTGAGGATTTATTCAAAATTGAAGGCATACTGAACCAGCATGGCTACCACAGCGTCTTGCAGCGGCATGCTATTCCATCCGGTTTGCGTTTAGTTGGACCATCATTTATTTTTCAGCAGGACAATGACCCCAAACACACCTCCAGGCTGTGTAAGGGCTATTTGACCATGAAGGAGAGTGATGGGGTGCTGCGCCAGATGACCTGGCCTCCACAGTCACCGGACCTGAACCCAATCGAGATGGTTTGGGGTGAGCTGGACCGCAGAGTGAAGGTAAAAGGGCCAACAAGTGCTAAGCATCTCTGGGAACTCCTTCAAGACTGTTGGAAGACCATTTCAGGTGACTACCTCTTGGAGCTCATCAAGAGAATGCCAAGAGTGTGCAAAGCAGTAATCAAAGCAGAAGGTGGCTACTGTGAAGAACCTGGAATATGACATATTTTCAGTTGTCTCACACTTGTTTGTTATGTATATAATTCCACATGTGATAATTCATAGTTTTGATGCCTTCAGTGCGAATCTACAATTGTCATAGTCGGGAAAATAAAGAAAACTCTTTGAATGAGAAGGTGCGTCCAAACTTTTGGTCTGTACTGTAAATACGGTCGTGTGACTGAGCCCCAACAAGAACTGATCTCTGGTGGAAGTGATGCAAACGGATCATAACTGATGCTGAAAATAACGGATCCATTTATTTATTTTTCTCTTCTGACAGACTAGAAGAACGGAAAGCCAAATGGTGATGTGAACCCGTTCTTACAGGGGTGCAGGGCCCCTCGTTATGTGTGAGGGCCCCCAGGAGCCCGCTCTCCAGTGTCATTATAGGTATTTGTGATAGAGATGAGAAGATCTAGTCACTGCGGGGGGGGGGGGGGGGGTTGTGACTCGCCCTCCGCATGCAGTGGGTGAAGTTCTTCTGCAGGTCTCTCTGCTGTTCTGGGGTTTGTCGCTGGTTCTTCTTTAACCCTGTGATCCGTGACCTTGTGATGCTGGACATCTGGTTTAAGAGTTGTCCCTCTTTGTATCTGAAGCGTGGGAAACTATAACAAGAACCTGCGGTTTTGTCCCATATACCATGAGGTATGAGAAACGGAAGAGCTGCACATGACTCCCTATGCTGCAGAGCATCGCACAGGTGAACCAGACTGAATTACAAATAATGTGCCGCATGTGACTGGCCCCTTATCTCTCGGTGAACAAATGGAGCGAAAACTGCATGAGACTTTCTGTTGCATCTGGATGACCATGTTTCATTATAAAGAAGCCACAGGGGGGCGCTGCTGCACCAGAAAATGATCTGCAATGAGGCGCAATAGACGGAGGCACCGCTGAGAAGATGCCTGACCCGCTGAGCGCCCCAGTTTTTTTTTAATAGTATGTGCCCCGGTAATGTCATGGCCTCTGCAGGGCAGTATGGGGAAAAAACATTGGTGCATCTGCAGGTCCGTGGCCTGCTGCGGTTCCAAAATCTGCCATTGACTTAAAAAAACGCACCTCAGGGGTGAGACAAGGTGTTTAACGTTTTGCATAAACTTCCTTGTAATTTTTGGGGCTGGTGGTGCAAAACCTCTCAAAAACAAAAAACTAGGCGTGACGCCAGCAAATGCCTCATTCACTGATCCGTCTGAGGCTCCATCACAGATTGGGGCACATTTAGATGCAAAAAGTGTTGCAAGTCCCCTTTTCTGTCCGGCTGTGCGACAATATTAGTACCGTGTCGGGGGCCAGGCGGCGCAAATGTTAGCTAAAAGTATGCCAGCCAGCGGTTGGCGAAGTTATGACTCCAAGTGCACCATCTGCCACAGATGCGCACGCCTCACGTATCCTGATACTAAGTGTATAATGTCTGGACCCATGAAAGGTCCTCTCTAACAAAAAGTAAAAAAAATTAAAATAACCCCCATTTCCCCAAAATAAAAATAAACAAATAAAAAAGATAGCATTATGGGCATCGCCACATGTAAAAACGTCCGCACTATTAAAACAAGTGAGCCCATAGGGTGAATGGCGTAACAGAAAAAATAAATAAAAATGTTTCGCATTTTTTCTTCCCAAGAAAATTGAATAAAAAGTGGTCGCCATACGCACCCCAAAATTATATTGTCAAAAACGACAGATCGTCGCGCAAAAAATGAGCCCCCAGACATCTCCGTAGACATAACTATAAAAAGTTAGGAGGGTCAGAATATCGCAATGAAAAGTCCTGATGAGGCCTAGCTTGCTGCAGCTGTGGGTTGCCGTGGGTTAATACGGGTGTTATTTGATCATATTTTATGTTTTGCTCCATTTTTTTTCTCAATAAAATCAAACGTTTCACTGTTTGGACACCCTGTGTATTTAAGTTTTAGTTCGCTTCAAATGTTTAAAATGTTTCTGTGAGGATTCAAACTCACAACCTTCTACATTAAAGACAAGAACCTTAACCACTGGGCTGCAGAGCTCGAAGCTGAGCGGTAGCTGAGAAACCCAGCAGAAGTTTCTCTTGTGTTATATAAGAGAAACTTCTGTGAGGATTCAAACTCACAACCTTCTACATTAAAGACAAGAACCTTAACCACTGGGCTGCAGAGCTCGAAGCTGAGCGGTAGCTGAAAAACCCAGCAGAAGTTTCTCTTGTGTTATATAAGAGAAACTTCTGTGAGGATTCAAACTCACAACCTTCTACATTAAAGACAAGAACCTTAACCACTGGGCTGCAGAGCTCGAAGCTGAGCGGTAGCTGAGAAACCCAGCAGAAGTTTCTCTTGTGTTATATAAGAGAAACTTCTGTGAGGATTCAAACTCACAACCTTCTACATTAAAGACAAGAACCTTAACCACTGGGCTGCAGAGCTCGAAGCTGAGCGGTAGCTGAAAAACCCAGCAGAAGTTTCTCTTGTGTTATATAAGAGAAACTTCTGTGAGGATTCAAACTCACAACCTTCTACATTAAAGACAAGAACCTTAACCACTGGGCTGCAGAGCTCAAAGCTGAGCGGTAGCTGAGAAACCCAGCAGAAGTTTCTCTTGTGTTATATAAGAGAAACTTCTGTGAGGATTCAAACTCACAACCTTCTACATTAAAGACAAGAACCTTAACCACTGGGCTGCAGAGCTCGAAGCTGAGCGGTAGCTGAGAAACCCAGCAGAAGTTTCTCTTGTGTTATATAAGAGAAACTTCTGTGAGGATTCAAACTCACAACCTTCTACATTAAAGACAAGAACCTTAACCACTGGGCTGCAGAGCTCAAAGCTGAGCGGTAGCTGAGAAACCCAGCAGAAGTTTCTCTTGTGTTATATAAGAGAAACTTCTGTGAGGATTCAAACTCACAACCTTCTACATTAAAGACAAGAACCTTAACCACTGGGCTGCAGAGCTCGAAGCTGAGCGGTAGCTGAGAAACCCAGCAGAAGTTTCTCTTGTGTTATATAAGAGAAACTTCTGTGAGGATTCAAACTCACAACCTTCTACATTAAAGACAAGAACCTTAACCACTGGGCTGCAAAGCTCGAAGCTGAGCGGTAGCTGAAAAACCCAGCAGAAGTTTCTCTTGTGTTATATAAGAGAAACTTCTGTGAGGTTTTTCAGAAACAATAGCGCTGAGCTCTGCAGCCCAGTGGTTAAGGTTCTTGTCTTTAATGTAGATGGTTGTGAGTTTGAATCCTCACAGAAACATTTAAAAAAAAATAGAGTCTAAATTAGATTTATACACACAGGGTGCCCCCAAGCATAATGTTTCATGTTCATGGACACAGCCCTGCAAACCAGATAAAGTACAACAATGCCATAGTGCTAATGCTGCGCTTATTTATAAAGTCAGATGCTTTTTGTACAAAACCATCTGAGCCCGTCTGCCGTACGTCAAGGCGATCTCTGTAAGACGGGTCCTAACACGAAATACTATCTGTTATGCGCCATAATGGCCGCCATATAAGATGCATGCTGGATCCACTCTGCCTTTTACCATTTTTGGTGCCATAATGTCCTCCGTTACATGGCATTGTTGTACTTTATCTGGTTTGCAGGGCGCTGCTGCATTGTCCCTTTTCCCTAGGTCTTTGCCATGGCGGCGTGCACCTGCGCACTGGGAGGTGCTGACTAACCCCCTTTTTTGCACATCCATACATGGAGTCAGAGCAGGGACTCCTAAGCAGGGAAATTCCCCACTCTGGAGTCCTGACTGTTCAACTGTTTGCTATCTGCCCAGACTGAAGCAGGGGGCCCCTTAGAGGATGGAGGCCCTGGGCAGTTGCCCAGTTTGACCCCCTAACGCCAGCCCTGTCTGCAACCAATCCACAAGTAACACATGTATTTCTTACTTGAATCTGTTTCCCCTTAGTCCTAGCAGCAGCACAATATTGGGGTGTTCCTCTCCTGTGTACTGGTAGGACAGATGGAATTTTTTATGAATGAAATGAATCACTGATTAGAGACTCGAGAACAGGATGCCTCGCACCTCCTACCCCGTGTTCATTCTGAAGATGTCGCCCACTTAGGGTGACTTTTGTTACAGAATGTTTCACAACTGAAAATCAGTTCCATTCATTTAACAAGGATTTCTGCAAGAAGCATTCAGGCAATGGTCAGCCGCAGAAAATTCTGCAACAAAATCTGCAGCCTGTGAACACATCCATAGGGCAGGAAGCGTGTGCTGCTGTTAGGGCTAAGGGAAAACAGATTACCGTTAGAAATCAGCGCTTTCCTTACACTCCAACTAGCATCACAGTAATGGGGAATTAACAAATATCATCCCCACACGGTCCTCTTCTGTGGTGGAACTCAAAATCAATCGCCTGAGAGTCATCTCCTTTAAGAACCGGAAACTCAACATACAGTGCAGGTTGCAAGCTGTGCGCCTGTAATCAGCCCCAGTGGTGGCGCCTGCTGTAGCAGAGGTCAGAGTATTGAACAGTAGCGTTCAGAGATCCAGAATCGTTGGACGCTGCCCCATTAACGATAATGGGGACCGGCAGAGCTCCGGGCGGACTGAAACTGCTGCGCGCAGCTATCTGTGTCCGGCCGATTCTCTGTATATTTGTCAGGTGGCAGCATCCAACAATGCCGGATCAGAGACCTGCCCGCTGCCGGACCTCTGAAACTAACCTTGGCCAGTCTAATGGCAGCAGTAACCTACCTGGAGAAGGTATGGCGGCACAGCCACACAGGGCAGGAGGGGCACGGTAACCTATCTACCCGGGGGAGGTATGGCGGCACATCTACACAGGGCAGGAGGGGCGCGGTAACCCATCTACCCGGGGGAGGGTATGTCGGCACATCCACACAGGGCAGGAGGGGCGCGGTAACCCATCTACCCGGGGGTGGTATGGCGGCACATCAGCACAGGGCAGGAGGGGCACGGTAACCCATCTACCCGGGGGTGGTATGGCGGCACATCCACACAGGGCAGGAGGGGCACGGTAACCCATCTACCCGGGGGTGGTATGGCGGCACATCCACACAGGGCAGGAGGGGCGCGGTAACCCATCTACCCGGGGGTGGTATGGCGGCACATCAGCACAGGGCAGGAGGGGCACGGTAACCCATCTACCCGGGGGTGGTATGGCGGCACATCCACACAGGGCAGGAGGGGCACGGTAACCCATCTACCCGGGGGTGGTATGGCGGCACATCAGCACAGGGCAGGAGGGGCACGGTAACCCATCTACCCGGGGGTGGTATGGCGGCACATCAGCACAGGGCAGGAGGGGCACGGTAACCCATCTACCCGGGGGTGGTATGGCGGCACATCAGCACAGGGCAGGAGGGGCACGGTAACCCATCTACCCGGGGGTGGTATGGCGGCACATCAGCACAGGGCAGGAGGGGCGCAGTATCCTTATATAGGCTCAGGGGTCTCTACGTCACTGCTGCGGAGGCCGACATTTTTACAAAACCTTAAATAAATTTGCGTTTTTCGGATATTGTAAATTCACGCCCGCGCGGTCCAGGTAACAATTAGGCGATGATTCATTGGGGTTACAATGTTACGGATTTTATCTGCTCATCTTCATTCATCACCTTTCGCACGTTCAGACACCGTAAACGCCGTGTGTCCCACTTTGTGTGGATTTACAACAACGGAAATTGTTACAGGAATGAACGCGTGGAAAATCTGACAGCGCTCCGTTGAACGCTCCGACCAAAACGACTGTCACCACAGACACAGCGACCATTTCACGTATTAGTGGCGGTCCGGCTGTGACCCTGGTGGCACCTCTTTAACCCCCTCCAGCCTGAACAGGGAATACCAGGCTGCCCCACTCTGTGACAGGAGGGTGTGAGGTGGGCACAGGGAGGGGGTGGCTGAGCAGTGGTGGGGGGACGTGCCATCCTGCCCTGCAGGGCATGCTAGGACTTGTAGTCCGTCGGGCTTTCGTCTGTGTGGAAGGGGTGGGGGAGGAGGAGGAGGCAGAAAGGTGCTGGAGGGCGGGAGGAGGGGCGGCCGGATCATCTGCAGCAGCAGCCCCGGCTCACAGGCACCGAGCAGTCCACGGGGCAGCAGCAGCAGCGCCGAGCGCACACCGGGGTCTGCGGAGGGAGGCAAACAAGAGGGAGCGCGGGCTCTTTAAGAGGAAGGGGCTGCAGAGCAGGAGTCAGTGCAGAAGAGGAGAAAACGGGGTCACTTTAAAGGGGACAGGAAGCCAGAAGGGTCACTTTAAGGGGAAAGAGGAGGAGTCCGTTTAAAGAGGGGAACAGAAGGAAACAAGGGGTCTGTGACAAGGGATTCTTTGTGGGGTGGAAGTAAGGGACCTCTAAGCAGGAGAGGAGGGGTCTCTACTGGTAGGTGAGGGGTCTCAGGACTAGATCTTTGTGGCTCTTCAGGGGAGGGTCAGGGAGGAGGAGACACATGCTGGAGGGACGCCCCCTGCTGTCACTATGAGGTCCCTCCAGTTGCTGTTGCTGTTGCTCCCTATCTGCACCTCCCCGCACCCCGCAGGCCGGACACAGAGCGGTGAGTAGCCCCTTCTGCAGGTGCGTTACATGCTGATGGATTGGGAGTTGTGGATCTCCTGAGATTTTGTGTTTTGCGCCATTTCATTTGAAGCCGCGGATGCAGAATCTCTACTAGGACAAAGGTGGCGCAGAAGCGTGCCTCCGAGCCCGCCGCCGCGAAGCTGCTCGGTACTTGGCACCACATTAGTGGACCTCCAGCGTGTGGGCGTATCAGTACCTGGAATGCGGAGACGTCACTGTGATATTGTCCCCGTGACGTGGGTGAGAGACCCTAGGGCGCCCCATTGTCCTCCCTGGTATGTGGCCCCTGCTGCCATAGTGTAAAGAAGCCTTCTTACGTTCTGCATCAGACATTGGCGGATGCGTCAAGATGACGCTTTTTTAAGTCAGTTTTGATTTCACTTAGATTTGGTGAAAAGTCAAATTTATCAAAAGTCACACAATGCGCTTAATTTGGTGCATCTTCCACTGTCAGACAATGCTGCGCCACTTCCTCTGCCGCCCCCCAGCTGCCATGCTCGTTACCCTACCACACCTCCGTTTATACCACTCTTCAGAAGTGGCGAGGGCCGTGTAAAATGCAAAGAATGGCGCAAAGCAATATTTGTGTCAACATTAAATGGCCAGAAGTGATGGATTTCTCACTTTGCATTTTGTGATTTGTTTTTAGGTTTTTGCTTTTTGTCAGTGAATGGAAACATTCTTGTTTACTTCCTGTCTGGACCTCTAGTTGAGGATGATGTGTTGGGTCTAGACAAGACTGATACATTGTAACAAACTAGGAGCAGCTGCTGATGGTGGATTGTGCAGACTGGATACAACTGTAACGACCCCTCAGCTGTGTGAGCTAGACTTCTCTGGTTTGTTCTGTGATAGATTAAATTCTGTCCAACTACAACTCTCAGCATGGCAAAGTTTCTGGGGATTGTAGAAGTTTGTTGCCAAGGGTTGCAGAGCGTTTGTAGCAGTGGTCTGTGGCTGTCAGGACATGCTGGGAGTTGTAGTTTCACCACAGCTGGAGATAGGAGTGCACTGGTATACAGAAGTCAGTGGCAGCCCCCCCCCAATGTTTTGGTGTGTAGTAGGTAAATGAAGTGGCCTGGATTAACCTCCTGGAACTTCGGGGGTTAAACACGTGTCCGCACAGGAGAGATACAAGGCTGCATCGCTGCGACCCTAGAAGCTTGCCCCCTATCTCCCGAGGTTCCTATGCCATTCCTTACAGATGTGGGGTGTCCGGAGGAGACGGAGTCTCACCAGGAGCAGTGCATTCTGGGAGAATTTGTTTTTGTACATGAGATACAGTACCTGGTGGAAGCACTACAACTCCCACAATGCACTGCAGCATGTTCTGTAGAGACACTGAATCAGCAGGGGGCAGTAGATAGACATGGGGCACGTGGGTGAAATAGAGCAGAGTTTTCTGCATGTGACTGGAGTAGAAAATGTGAATGGCATAGCAAAATTGTAACTGCACCTCCGGAGGTGATATCAGAATAGTGAGTGCAGCTCTGGATGTAAAACAGAATAGTGAGTGCAGCTCTGGAGGTGATAGCAAAATTGTAACTGCACCTCCGGAGGTGATATCAGAATAGTGAGTGCAGCTCTGGAGGTGATAGCAGAATAGTGAGTGCAGCTCTGGAGGTGATAGCAGAATAGTGAGTGCAGCTCCGGAGGTGATAGCAGAATAGTGAGTGCAGCTCCGGAGGTGATAGCAGAATAGTGAGTGCAGCTCCGGAGGTGATAGCAGAATAGTGAGTGCAGCTCTGGAGGTGATAGCGGAATAGGGAGTGCAGCTCTGGAGGTGATAGCAGAATAGGGAGTGCAGCTCTGGAGGTGATAGCAGAATAGGGAGTGCAGCTCTGGAGGTGATAGCAGAATAGGGAGTGCAGCTCTGGAGGTGATAGCAGAATAGTGAGTGCAGCTCTGGATGTAAAACAGAATAATGAGTGCAGCTGTGAATGTGAGAGCAGAATAGTGAGTGCGGCTCTGGAGGTGATAGCAGAATAGTGAGTGCGGCTCTGGAGGTGATAGCAGAATAGTGAGTGCGGCTCCGGAGGTGATAGCAGAATAGTGAGTGCGGCTCCGGAGGTGATAGCAGAATAGGGAGTGCAGCTCCGAAGGTGATAGCAGAATAGGGAGTGCGGCTCCGGAGGTGATAGCAGAATAGGGAGTGCAGCTCTGGAGGTGATAGCAGAATAGGGAGTGCGGCTCCGGAGGTGATAGCAGAATAGGGAGTGCGGCTCTGGAGGTGATAGCAGAATAGGGAGTGCGGCTCCGGAGGTGATAGCAGAATAGGGAGTGCGGCTCCGGAGGTGATAGCAGAATAGGGAGTGCAGCTCTGGAGGTGATAGCAGAATAGGGAGTGCAGCTCTGGAGGTGATAGCAGAATAGGGAGTGCAGCTCTGGAGGTGATAGCAGAATAGGGAGTGCAGCTCTGGAGGTGATAGCAGAATAGGGAGTGCAGCTCGGGAGGTGATAGCAGAATTGCAGGTCTGGTTGTGTTTGGTGTATAAAATACGATATAGCAGGCTCCTTTACACGACCGCTGTCTGTCAGGGCACTGACCCATTAGTTTCTGTGGGGCTGTACACATCCTTTTTTTGTGGCGTATCAATATCCCTGATCCACGGGTATTGGCGCAGGTTCTGTCTCTGTCCGTATGTGCGGATGAGAATCATCCTTCTATTGACATGAGAAAAAACAAAAAATGCGTAATGTACATGGAAGCTTTCGCGGATCCCTTTTTTGGCCAACTGAAATACGGAGGTGGCGGTGTTTAGGAGGAGAAGGGTAGAGGGAGCCCCCGACTTCTGCAGTGTGATGGCGGCTTTATAGTAAACCCTGAAGCCTCTATTCACTGTCTCCAGACGTAGCTATCCCCATTAATGCGCACAATGCGTCCAGTATTCCCTCTCATTGCGACCTGATACGCGATGCTCAAACAACAAATCCGTCTCTTACACGGAAAGGTTCTTGCCAAGTTCAACTTTCCAGTCCGGTTCCCGGGCAGCAGACTCATCATTTATGGGATTTAGGCATTTCAATATTTCACGTAGGACAGGACGCAGGAGGGGAACAGAGGCGTCCATTTAAATAAGTCGCAGGTGACGGCCGCCATCTAGTGCTGCATTCAGCTGGCTAACTACATGTCCCAGCAAACCTGTACACAGACATGGCACTGTACCGGTAGATGGTCGGCGCCACGTCACCCTGGAGTCGATACAGGAATTTGACTCCTGGCTCCTGGATGTAGCGCTCTACCAGATCCGTCATACCATAGACGCCATTGACTAAGGCGCTGTTCACACCTCTCTTAAGATTTCTGTTTGTTCTGTTTCATCATAGGAGCAGAAAACGGAAAATAGCCTCAAATGACGGCCAGCAACGGCGCCATTGCCTTCTAAACTGCACCCAAAAACCTGAAGGTGTGACCGCCGTCGGAAGAAGTCCCTGAGCTACATGGCGATATGGGGGCGGGCAGATTGTCCATGTAGGAGACTGGGAGAGTCAGGTGACAACCAGTATAGCAGCGATTAAAGCTCCTGTCGGAGTTGTCACCCGGCTTTTCTGGGCAGAATGGATGATCTGTGCAGTGAAGCTGTCTGACAACCCCTTGGGAGCTGTATCAGTGGCCGTGCTGGTTGTCGCCAATTATTCTGGGAAACGGTGTGCTTTATAACGCTCACGCCGCTTTTATCTCGCGGTCCTAGAACTGAGTGAAAATGAATCATTGAACCAAAGAATTGCGCTTGTAAATAAGCAGAAATGGCAAAGATTGTCAGGAACGCTGCCAAACCATGACAGAAACCAGAGGCCGAGCGTTACCTCACAGCGAGGAATGCGGCCATGACGGTAGTAGAGCGCGAGCAGCTAGAATAACACTCATCTGACATGTGGTAAATTGTCCAGAATATCTGATAGAAAGGAATATTACTACCGGACAAGCTTCCTCTCACCTTGTTGGATGACATTTCCACCATCTTTGGCTTCTCGTGAAAACCAGCACCAGGAAAAAAAGATAGATAAGCTGTCTGTGGAGGCAACCAATCACGTGTCAGCTCTCATTTATAGAATGGAAGGTAGAAAATGAAACAAGTGATCTGATTGGATTCTATGAGAGGGGTCATTGTGCCTCAGGGATGAAATATACCACAACCATAGCAACCAATCACATCACTGCTTTTATAGTCCTAGGTGTTATCCATGGCAACCAATCACATCACTGCTTTTATAGCCCTAGGTGTTATCCATGGTAACCAATCACATTACTGCTTTTATAGTCCTAGGTGTTATCCTTAGCAACCAATCGCATCACTGCTTTTATAGCCCTAGGTGTTATCCATGGTAACCAATCGCATCACTGCTTTTATAGTCCTAGGTGTTATCCTTAGCAACCAATCACATCACTGCTTTTATAGTACTAGGTGTTATCCATGGTAACCAATCGCATCACTGCTTTTATAGTACTAGGTGTTATCCATGGTAACCAATCACATCACTGCTTTTATAGTACTAGGTGTTATCCATGGTAACCAATCACATCACTGCTTTTATAGCCCTAGGTGTTATCCATGGTAACCAATCACATCACTGCTTTTATAGCCCTAGGTGTTATCCATGGTAACCAATCGCATCACTGCTTTTATAGTACTAGGTGTTATCCATGGTAACCAATCGCATCACTGCTTTTTATAGTACTAGGTGTTATCCATGGTAACCAATCGCATCACTGCTTTTATAGTCCTAGGTGTTATCCTTAGCAACCAATCGCATCACTGCTTTTATAGTCCTAGGTGTTATCCTTAGCAACCAATCGCATCACTGCTTTTATAGTACTAGGTTTTATCCATGGTAACCAATCACATCACTGCTTTTTATAGTACTAGGTGTTATCCATGGTAACCAATCACATCACTGCTTTTATAGTACTAGGTTTTATCCATGGTAACCAATCACATCACTGCTTTTATAGCCCTAGGTGTTATCCATGGTAACCAATCGCATCACTGCTTTTTATAGTACTAGGTGTTATCCATGGTAACCAATCACATCACTGCTTTTATAGCCCTAGGTTTTATCCATGGTAACCAATCACATCACTGCTTTTTATAGTACTAGGTGTTATCCATGGTAACCAATCACATCACTGCTTTTATAGTCCTAGGTGTTATCCATGGTAACCAATCACATCACTGCTTTTATAGCCCTAGGTGTTATCCATGGTAACCAATCGCATCACTGCTTTTATAGCCCTAGGTGTTATCCATGGTAACCAATCGCATCACTGCTTTTTATAGTACTAGGTGTTATCCATGGTAACCAATCACATCACTGCTTTTATAGCCCTAGGTGTTATCCATGGTAACCAATCGCATCACTGCTTTTATAGCCCTAGGTGTTATCCATGGTAACCAATCGCATCACTGCTTTTTATAGTACTAGGTGTTATCCATGGTAACCAATCACATCACTGCTTTTATAGCCCTAGGTGTTATCCATGGTAACCAATCGCATCACTGCTTTTATAGCCCTAGGTGTTATCCATGGTAACCAATCGCATCACTGCTTTTATAGTACTAGGTGTTATCCATGGTAACCAATCGCATCACTGCTTTTATAGTCCTAGGTGTTATCCATGGTAACCAATCGCATCACTGCTTTTATAGTACTAGGTGTTATCCATGGTAACCAATCGCATCACTGCTTTTATAGTCCTAGGTGTTATCCATGGTAACCAATCGCATCACTGCTTTTATAGTACTAGGTGTTATCCATGGTAACCAATCACATCACTGCTTTTATAGCCCTAGGTGTTATCCATGGTAACCAATCGCATCACTGCTTTTTATAGTACTAGGTGTTATCCATGGTAACCAATCACATCACTGCTTTTATAGCCCTAGGTGTTATCCATGGTAACCAATCACATCACTGCTTTTTATAGTACTAGGTGTTATCCATGGTAACCAATCACATCACTGCTTTTATAGCCCTAGGTGTTATCCATGGTAACCAATCGCATCACTGCTTTTTATAGTACTAGGTGTTATCCATGGTAACCAATCGCATCACTGCTTTTATAGTACTAGGTGTTATCCATGGTAACCAATCGCATCACTGCTTTTTATAGTACTAGGTGTTATCCATGGTAACCAATCGCATCACTGCTTTTTATAGTACTAGGTGTTATCCATGGTAACCAATCACATCACTGCTTTTTATAGTCCTAGGTGTTATCCATGGTAACCAATCACATCACTGCTTTTATAGTACTAGGTGTTATCCATGGTAACCAATCGCATCACTGCTTTTATAGCCCTAGGTGTTATCCATGGTAACCAATCGCATCACTGCTTTTTATAGTACTAGGTGTTATCCATGGTAACCAATCACATCACTGCTTTTTATAGTACTAGGTGTTATCCATGGTAACCAATCACATCACTGCTTTTATAGTACTAGGTGTTATCCATGGTAACCAATCACATCACTGCTTTTATAGTACTAGGTGTTATCCATGGTAACCAATCGCATCACTGCTTTTATAGCCCTAGGTGTTATCCATGGTAACCAATCACATCACTGCTTTTATAGCCCTAGGTGTTATCCATGGTAACCAATCACATCACTGCTTTTATAGTACTAGGTGTTATCCATGGTAACCAATCGCATCACTGCTTTTTATAGTACTAGGTGTTATCCATGGTAACCAATCGCATCACTGCTTTTTATAGTACTAGGTGTTATCCATGGTAACCAATCACATCACTGCTTTTTATAGTCCTAGGTGTTATCCATGGTAACCAATCACATCACTGCTTTTATAGTACTAGGTGTTATCCATGGTAACCAATCGCATCACTGCTTTTATAGCCCTAGGTGTTATCCATGGTAACCAATCACATCACTGCTTTTTATAGTACTAGGTGTTATCCATGGTAACCAATCGCATCACTGCTTTTTATAGTACTAGGTGTTATCCATGGTAACCAATCACATCACTGCTTTTTATAGTACTAGGTGTTATCCATGGTAACCAATCGCATCACTGCTTTTATAGTACTAGGTTTTATCCATGGTAACCAATCACATCACTGCTTTTATAGTACTAGGTGTTATCCATGGTAACCAATCACATCACTGCTTTTATAGCCCTAGGTGTTATCCATGGTAACCAATCGCATCACTGCTTTTATAGTCCTAGGTGTTATCCATGGTAACCAATCACATCACTGCTTTTATAGTACTAGGTGTTATCCATGGTAACCAATCGCATCACTGCTTTTATAGTACTAGGTGTTATCCATGGTAACCAATCGCATCACTGCTTTTATAGTCCTAGGTGTTATCCATGGTAACCAATCGCATCACTGCTTTTATAGCCCTAGGTGTTATCCATGGTAACCAATCGCATCACTGCTTTTTATAGTACTAGGTGTTATCCATGGTAACCAATCGCATCACTGCTTTTTATAGTACTAGGTGTTATCCATGGTAACCAATCGCATCACTGCTTTTTATAGTACTAGGTGTTATCCATGGTAACCAATCACATCACTGCTTTTTATAGTACTAGGTGTTATCCATGGTAACCAATCACATCACTGCTTTTATAGTACTAGGTGTTATCCATGGTAACCAATCGCATCACTGCTTTTATAGTACTAGGTTTTATCCATGGTAACCAATCACATTACTGCTTTTTATAGTACTAGGTGTTATCCATGGTAACCAATCGCATCACTGCTTTTTATAGTACTAGGTGTTATCCATGGTAACCAATCGCATCACTGCTTTTATAGTACTAGGTTTTATCCATGGTAACCAATCACATCACTGCTTTTATAGTACTAGGTGTTATCCATGGTAACCAATCGCATCACTGCTTTTATAGTACTAGGTTTTATCCATGGTAACCAATCACATTACTGCTTTTTATAGTCCTAGGTGTTATCCATGGTAACCAATCACATCACTGCTTTTATAGCCTAGGTGTTATCCATGGTAACCAATCACATCACTGCTTTTATAGTACTAGGTGTTATCCATGGTAACCAATCGCATCACTGCTTTTATAGTACTAGGTTTTATCCATGGTAACCAATCACATTACTGCTTTTTATAGTCCTAGGTGTTCTCCTTAGCAACCAATCACATCACTGCTTTCGTTTCTAACCTATCTCTAGAAATGAAAGCTGGAAGTTAATTGGTTGCTATAGTGCAGACATGCTCAACCTGCGGCCCTCCAGCTGTTGTAAAACTACAACTCCCACAATGCCTAGCTGTAGGCTGTTCAGGCATGCTGGGAGTTGTAGTTTTGAAACAGCTGGAGGGCTGCAATAGTGACACGATGGCGTAATCGTTCTTTACCTCAGTCAGAAAGTGATAAATGTAAATTTACTGCACATTTTCCTTCTGAACGTCATAACATTAACACTACTAAAATTCGTGCAGTCTCCACAGATACTCCCTATAGATATGCAGGCGGCTCTCAGCCGTCACATCCAATCAAATCTCTGCTTTCATTTTCTAGCCATAGAGAAATATAATTGGCGGTTGCTATAGGCAGCTGCTCCCTTATATTGCCACTTCTGTCAGTGGCGCCATTTTACCTGCTTGGTGGATCTGTACGCAGAAATATAAAAATGGAAACGAAGTGGAAAACCAGTTAAGGCTATCTTCACACCATGTTCAGCATATGCACTGGAGAAACTTCCAGCACAGTCACTGAATGTAGTTATGGGTCTCCATTCAATTGAAGGAGATCAAAATGGTGTCCTAGGGGCCTCCGCTGGCGCGGTATGGGGCGGCAAACCTTATACTGCTATACAGTGTGCCACCACAGAAAATACGGTGTCATACGTCAGGGAATACTCTCTGCGCTTACATCAGGCCTATAGGATAACGCAGTGTGGGCAGGCGCTCCTGTAACCCCGTCAGCGCCGGCCCGTCTTGGTGATGGACTTCTCATCCTGATTCATGATATTTTCCGGATTCCGTTTGCTCTTTCTACTGTCAGAGATTTCCCATATGAAAAGACTAGACTAGCTGAGCTTTTTGGCTTTGTGTCCACCATTTCTATATAGATTATGGGTTGTATCCGTTAACCCCTCGCTTCCTCTGTCTGTAGGTGTAGACGAGTGTGCCCTGGGTACAGATGACTGCCACATCGACGCCATATGCCAGGACACGGCAACATCATACAAGTGTGTGTGCAAATCCGGATATAAAGGGGAAGGTACCGCGTGTGAAGGTGAGGGCGCCATTGTGTAGGTGAATATGGGACTTTGTGCTTCACCATCCGAGACAGACATTAATGTGTGAGGAACCAGTCCCCGGCCAAATCTATTGTCCTCCACGGATGTAACCGCTGCCCTCTTTTATTGTGTGCGCCGCAAAACCTCTCGGAAGTTAGTGATTGTGGTTTTTACTATAACTTCACATCACAACAGAAATCCGTTTTCTAGCTTTCCGCACGGCTGGTGGCTCAATAGGTTTTTTACGCTGACATTTGAGAGGGGTTTTTCCGTTTTTTGTGCACTTTGGTAGCATTTTTTGCGAGCTCCAGATGCTGCATATAGTAAATATTAGGCGCAGGACAAACGTGTCATGTGCAGCAGTGTTTTTTTTTCATTTGCCCTCGTTGCCTGGCCTTCGCCCACAGACCGCCACAGCTTGTAAAGGACACGTCTGCAATGTTTGTTGGCATTATTTTATCGATGCTTTTTTCCTCTACAGATGAAGGGACATTACAGGAGAAGGCCCAGATTTCCCTCTAAAAACGCTGCTAAAAGCACTTAATGGGCAGAAATGCCTCAAAACACTACAAGAAATGCTGATCAAATCAGATGTTTTTTAAATGTATTTATTTTTTATTTATTTTTTGGCCACAAGTTATGTGTGTTTAAAGGGGTTTTCCGAGACATTATAAGTGATGACCTATCCTCAGGAAACAGGGTGTCGGACCCCCACCAATCAGATACTGATGAACCTCGAAAACTCGGAGTCTGCGGTCACTATGCTGCAGAACGTTATTATAGGGGTCGCCTCATCTATCAGCCGCTCTGTCACTTGATATGAGGCTTCACTCGGCAGCCACTTCAGCTGGGAGAGGCGTACCACAAAAACACTTGATTTACAAGACAATCTGGCTCTTAAAGGGCCAACGAGTGTTTTCACTTGTGTCACTAAGCTGTGAAGGCCTTTTCTGGGGAACAGAGCATCCATCATGATCACTTGTCTTTATCCCACAGACACTGATGAATGCGATAACGAGTACAATGGAGACTGCGTCCACGAGTGTACGAACATTCCTGGAAACTACCGCTGCACTTGCTACGATGGCTTTGCATTGGCACATGATGGGCATAACTGCCTGGGTAAGAATTGGGGATGTACACATATTTATTTATTATACTGTCTTCTATAGCGCTATCATATTCCACAGCGCTGTACAGACATTCTCATCACTTATACATCACTGACATATTCCACAGCGCTGTACAGACATTCCCATCCCTTATATATCACTGACATATTCCACAGCACTGTACAGACATTCTCATCACTGACATATTCCACAGCGCTGTACAGACATTCTCATCTCTTATATATCACTGACATATTCCACAGCGCTGTACAGACATTCTCATCACTTATATATCACTGACATAGTCCACAGCGCTGTACAGACATTCTCATCACTTATATGTCACTGACATATTCCACAGCGCTGTACAGACATTCTCATCACTTATATATCACTGACATAGTCCACAGCGCTGTACAGACATTCTCATCACTTATATATCACTGACATATTCCACAGCGCTGTACAGACATTCTCATCACTTATATATCACTGACATATTCCACAGCCCTGTACAGACATTCTCATCACTTATATATCACTGACATATTCCACAGCCCTGTACAGACATTCTCATCACTTATATATCACTGACATAGTCCACAGCGCTGTACAGACATTCTCATCACTTATATATCACTGACATAGTCCACAGCGCTGTACAGACATTCTCATCACTTGTGTAGCACTGACATATTCCACAGCCCTGTACAGACATTCTCATCACTTATATATCACTGACATATTCCACAGCGCTGTACAGACATTCTCATCACTGACATATTCCACAGCGCTGTACAGACATTCTCATCTCTTATATATCACTGACATATTCCACAGCGCTGTACAGACATTCTCATCACTTGTGTAGCACTGACATATTCCACAGCCCTGTACAGACATTCTCATCACTTATATATCACTGACATATTCCACAGCGCTGTACAGACATTCTCATCACTTATATATCACTGACATAGTCCACAGCACTGTACAGACATTCTCATCACTTATATATCACTGACATATTCCACAGCGCTGTACAGACATTCTCATCACTTATATATCACTGACATATTCCACAGCCCTGTACAGACATTCTCATCACTTATATATCACTGACATAGTCCACAGCGCTGTACAGACATTCTCATCACTTATATATCACTGACATATTCCACAGCGCTGTACAGACATTCTCATCACTTATATATCACTGACATATTCCACAGCGCTGTACAGACATTCTCATCACTTATATATCACTGACATATTCCACAGCGCTGTACAGACATTCTCATCACTTATATATCACTGACATATTCCACAGCGCTGTACAGACATTCTCATCACTTATATATCACTGACATATTCCACAGCGCTGTACAGACATTCTCATCACTTATATATCACTGACATATTCCACAGCGCTGTACAGACATTCTCATCACTTATATATCACTGACATAGTCCACAGCGCTGTACAGACATTCTCATCACTTATATATCACTGACATATTCCACAGCGCTGTACAGACATTCTCATCACTTATATATCACTGACATAGTCCACAGCGCTGTACAGACATTCTCATCACTTATATATCACTGACATATTCCACAGCGCTGTACAGACATTCTCATCTCTTATATATCACTGACATATTCCACAGCGCTGTACAGACATTCTCATCACTTATATATCACTGACATATTCCACATCGCTGTACAGACATTCTCATCACTTATATATCACTGACATAGTCCACAGCGCTGTACAGACATTCTCATCACTTGTGTAGCACTGACATATTCCACAGCGCTGTACAGACATTCTCATCACTTATATATCACTGACATATTCCACAGCGCTGTACAGACATTCTCATCACTTATATATCACTGACATATTCCACAGCGCTGTACATACATTCTCATCACTTATATATCGCTGACATATTCCACAGCGCTGTACAGACATTCTCATCACTTATATATCACTGACATATTCCACAGCGCTGTACAGACATTCTCATCCCTTATATATCACTGACATATTCCACAGCGCTGTACAGACATTCTCATCCCTTATATATCACTTACATATTCCACATCGCTGTACAGACATTCTCATCACTTATATATCACTGACATAGTCCACAGCGCTGTACAGACATTCTCATCACTTGTGTAGCACTGACATATTCCACAGCGCTGTACAGACATTCTCATCACTTATATATCACTGACATATTCCACAGCGCTGTACAGACATTCCCATCACTTATACATCACTGACATATTCCACAGCGCTGTACAGACCTTCCCATCCCTTATATATCACTGACATATTCCACAGCGCTGTACAGACATTCTCATCACTGACATATTCCACAGCGCTGTACAGACATTCTCATCTCTTATATATCACTGACATATTCCACAGCGCTGTACAGACATTCCCATCACTTATATATCACTGACATATTCCACAGCGCTGTACATACATTCTCATCACTTATATATCGCTGACATATTCCACAGCGCTGTACAGACATTCTCATCACTTATATATCACTGACATATTCCACAGCGCTGTACAGACATTCTCATCACTTATATATCACTGACATAGTCCACAGCGCTGTACAGACATTCTCATCCCTTATATATCACTTACATATTCCACATCGCTGTACAGACATTCTCATCACTTATATATCACTGACATAGTCCACAGCGCTGTACAGACATTCTCATCACTTGTGTAGCACTGACATATTCCACAGCGCTGTACAGACATTCTCATCACTTATATATCACTGACATATTCCACAGCGCTGTACAGACATTCCCATCACTTATATATCACTGACATATTCCACAGCGCTGTACATACATTCTCATCACTTATATATCGCTGACATATTCCACAGCGCTGTACAGACATTCTCATCACTTATATATCACTGACATATTCCACAGCGCTGTACAGACATTCTCATCCCTTATATATCACTGACATATTCCACAGCGCTGTACAGACATTCTCATCCCTTATATATCACTTACATATTCCACAGCGCTGTACAGACATTCTCATCCCTTATATATCACTGACATATTCCACAGCGCTGTACAGGCATTCTCATCCCTTATATATCACTGACATATTCCACAGCGCTGTACAGACATTCCCATCCCTTATATATCACTGACATATTCCACAGCGCTGTACAGACATTCTCATCCCTTATATATCACTTACATATTCCACAGCGCTGTACAGACATTCTCATCCCTTATATATCACTGACATATTCCACAGCGCTGTACAGGCATTCTCATCCCTTATATATCACTGACATATTCCACAGTGCTGTACAGACATTCTCATCCCTTATATATCACTGACATATTCCACAGTGCTGTACAGACATTCTCATCCCTTATATATCACTGACATATTCCACAGACATTCTCATCCCTTATATATCACTGACATATTCCATAGCGCTGTTTGTGACATGGCCACTACATAGAGGTGACGGTGGTTACGGGGGCTGATGGCTTACCCTTAGGATAGGCCTCACTATTAGATGTCAGGGGTCAGACTCTCAGTACCCCTCGGCGGTGCTTGTGTCAGTGCAGCGGCCTCTCCATTGCTTACATACTGCACAGTGGAATACTTTTTGTGGCGGGCTGTGCTTGCTATTCACACTTTGACCCATTCAGGTGAACGGGATAGGAAAGTCAGGCCTCATGCACACGACCGTTGTTTTATTCCGTGTCCGTTGTTCAGTTTTTGTGATTTTTAGCGGACCCATTGACTTTTAATGGGTCAGTTGAAAACTCGGCTAATGCACCGTTTGTCATCCGCGTCTGTGATCCGTGGTTCCGTCAAAAAAATATAACCTGTCCTATTATTTTTGCGGAACACGGCTTACGGCCCCATTCAGGTCAATGGGACCGCAAAAAAAATGCAGAGGCACACAAGATTGTCATCCGCGTCCGTGCTTATCATTTGCATGGCAAACCTGACTTAGATTTTTTTTTACTTTCCTTCATGTCCGTGGATCCTCCAAAAATAAAGGAAGACACACGGAAACAAAAACGGAAACGGATCACGGAACAACGTAACCCCTATTTGCGGAACGGAACGCAACAACGGTCGTGTGCATGAGGCCTCATACAACATGTCGGCTCCTTGTGCAACAGTTTTGCATCATGAGAACCTGACGCATTTGAGGCTTTTACACAATCATGTTGCCAAGCAATAATAATGATAAGGATAACGTATCGGACTCGCGGTAGTCAAAGAACCATCTCCTGTGTTTACCCCTGAAAGATGTGGATTTGTCATCCTTTCTCTGTCCTCTGTCCTAGATGTGGACGAGTGTAGGTCTAACAACGGAGGCTGTCAACAGACCTGCATTAACACCTTGGGCAGTTATGAATGCCGCTGTAAAGATGGCTTCTTTCTGAGCGACAACCAGCACACGTGTATCCATCGGTCAGAAGGTAAGGGAAGCATATGGTTTTATTGTTTTAAAAATTTTGCACGTTGATCTAAATAATTACAGGAATGTCCCAACCTCTATGGGCAAAAATATCACTACTATAAGGCTACTTTCACACCAGCGTTATTCTTTTCCGGCGCTGAGTTCCGTCCTAGGGGCTCTATACCGGAAAATAACTGACCGTTTTATCCTAATGGAGAGCGATCCGTTCAGGAGGCATCAGGACGTCTTCAGTTCAGTCTTTTTTACGTTTTAGGACGGAGATAATATCCCAGCATGCTACGGCTTTATCGCCGTCCAAAATTCCGGAATACATGCATCCGGCATTTTTTCCCATTGAAATGCATTAATGCCGGAAAAACGGATCCGGCATTGCGGTCTGCGCATGTTCAGACCGCAAAATATGTGAAAAAAGTATTAATGCCGATCCGTTTTTCCGGATGACACCGGAGAGACGGATCCGGCATTTTAATGCATTTGTCATACAGATCAGGATCCTGATCCGTCTGACAAATACCATCAGTTTGCATGCGTTTTAACAGATCCGGCAGGCAGAATATAACTACTATAATACTGCTCCTATGTACAAGAATATAACGGCTATAATACTGCTCCTATGTACAGGAATATAACTACTATAATACTGCTCCTATGTACAAGAATATAACTACTATAATACTGCTCCTATGTACAGGAATATAACTACTGTAATACTGCGTCCTATGTACAAGAATATAACTACTATAATACTGCTCCTATGTACAAGAATATAACTACTATAATACTGCTCCTATGTACAAGACTATAACTACTATAATACTGCCCCTATGTACAAGAATATAACTACTATAATACTGCCTCCTATGTACAAGAATATAACTACTATAATACTGCCCCTATGTACAAGAATATAACTACTATAATACTGCCTCCTATGTACAAGAATATAACTACTATAATACTGCCTCCTATGTACAAGAATATAACTACTATAATACTGCCTCCTATGTACAAGAATATAACTACTATAATACTGCTCCTATGTACAAGAATATAACTACTATAATACTGCCTCCTATGTACAAGAATATAACTACTATAATACTGCCTCCTATGTACAAGAATATAACGGCTATAATACTGCCTCCTATGTACAAGAATATAACTACTATAATACTGCTCCTATGTACAAGACTATAACTACTATAATACTGCCCCTATGTACAAGAATATAACTACTATAATACTGCCTCCTATGTACAAGATTATAACTACTATAATACTGCTCCTATGTACAAGAATATAACTACTATAATACTACTCCTATATACAAGAATATAACTACTATAATACTGCCTCATATGTACAAGAATATAACTACTATAATACTGCCTCCTATGTACAAGAATATAACTACTATAATACTGCTCCTATGTACAAGAATATAACTACTATAATACTGCTCCTATGTACAAGAATATAACTACTATAATACTGCTCCTATGTACAAGAATGTAACTACTATAATACTGCCTCCTATGTACAGGAATATAACTACTATAATACTGCTCCTATGTACAGGAATATAACTACTATAATACTGCTCCTATGTACAAGAATATAACTACTATAATACTGCTCCTATGTACAAGAATATAACTACTATAATACTGCCTCCTATGTACAGGAATATAACTCCTATAATACTGCCTCCTATGTACAGGAATATAACTCCTATAATACTGCTCCTATGTACAAGAATATAACTACTATAATACTGCTCCTATGTACAAGAATGTAACTACTATAATACTGCTCCTATGTACAGGAATATAACTACTATAATACTGTCTCCTATGTACAGGAATATAACTACTATAATACTGCCTCCTATGTACAAGAATATAACTACTATAATACTGCTCCTATGTACAAGAATATAACTACTATAATACTGCTCCTATGTACAAGAATATAACTGCTATAATACTGCCTCCTATGTACAAGAATATAACTACTATAATACTGCCTCCTATGTACAAGAATATAACTACTATAATACTGCCTCCTATGTACAAGAATATAACTACTATAATACTGCCTCCTATGTACAAGAATATAACTACTATAATACTGCCTCCTATGTACAAGAATATAACTACTATAATACTGCTTCCTATGTACAAGAATATAACTACTATAATACTGCCTCCTATGGTGAAGACTAGAACTGCTGTGCGGCTGGGCGAGCCTTGTGTCTGGCGGTATTGTAGTTTCTCGGTCTCTCTAGGACTATGACTGTGAGTCTCCTATTTGCAGCAATCTGTGATCTTTTGCTAGCGCTGTCTATAATGTATGGGTCCGGTTCTCTCTCCATGTACAGTATATAAGGCATCGGGGGGACACTGAGAGCAATCAACATTGGGGGGGGGATAACGAGAGCGATCACCCTGGGAGGGGGGGTCATGGAGAGCGATCACCCCGGGAGGGGGGACACCGAGAGCGATTACCTTAGGGGGAAGGGGGGGATATGGAGAGCGATCACCCCGGGAGGGGGGGGGGGTCATGGAGAAGTGATCACCTTAGGGGGAAGGGGGGGGGAGATATGTACAGCGATCACCCCGGGAGGGGGGGTCATGGAGAAGTGATCACCTTAGGGGGAAGAGGGGGATATGGAGAGCGATCACCCCGGGAGGGGGGGGTCATGGAGAAATGATCACCTCCTGGGGGGACACCGAGAGCGATTACCTTAGGGGGAAGGGGGGGATATGGAGAGCGATCACCCTGGGAGGGGGGTGTATGGAGAAGTGATCACCTTAGGGGGAAGGGGGGGATATGTACAGCGATCACCCCAGGAGGGGGGGTCATGGAGAAGTGATCACCTTAGGGGGAAGGGGGGGATATGGAGAGCGATCACCCCGGGAGGGGGGGTCATGGAGAAGTGATCACCTTAGGGGGAAGGGGGGATATGGAGAGCGATCACCCCGGGAGGGGGGGTCATGGAGAAGTGATCACCTTAGGGGGAAGGGGGGGGGATATGGAGAGCGATCACCCCGGGAGGGGGGTCATGGAGAAGTGATCACCTTAGGGGGAAGGGGGGGGATATGGAGAGCGATCACCCCGGGAGGGGGGGTCATGGAGAAGTGATCACCTTAGGGGGAAGGGGGGGGGATATGGAGAGCGATCACCCCGGGAGGGGGGGGTCATGGAGAAGTGATCACCTTAGGGGGAAGGGGGGGGGGGATATGGAGAGCGATCACCCCGGGAGGGGGGGGGTCATGGAGAAGTGATCACCTTAGGGGGAAGGGGGGGGATATGTACAGCGATCACCCTGGGAGGGGGGGGGGTCATGGAGAAGTGATCACCTTAGGGGGAAGGGGGGGGGATATGTACAGCGATCACCCTGGGAGGGGGGGGTCATGGAGAAGTGATCACCTTAGGGGGAAGGGGGGGATATGGAGAGCGATCTCCCCGGGAGGGGGGGATATGGAGAGCGATCACCCCGGGAGGGGGGACACCGAGAGCGATTACCTTAGGGGGAAGGGGGGGATATGGAGAGCGATCACCCCGGGAGGGGGGGGGGGGTCATGGAGAAGTGATCACCTTAGGGGGAAGGGGGGGATATGGAGAGCGATCACCCCGGGAGGGGGGGTCATGGAGAAATGATCACCTCCTGGGGGGACACCGAGAGCGATTACCTTAGGGGGAAGGGGGGGATATGGAGAGCGATCACCCCGGGAGGGGGGGGTCATGGAGAAGTGATCACCTTAGGGGGAAGGGGGGGATATGGAGAGCGATCACCCCGGGAAGGGGGGATATGGAGAGCGATCACCCCGGGAGGGGGGGATATGGAGAGCGATCACCCCGGGAGGGGGGACACCGAGAGCGATTACCTTAGGGGGAAGGGGGGATATGGAGAGCGATCACCCCGGTAGGGGGGGTCATGGAGAAGTGGTCACCTTAGGGGGAAGGGGGGGATATGGAGAGCGATCACCCCGGGAGGGGGGGATATGGAGAGCGATCACCCCGGGAGGGGGGACACCGAGAGCGATTACCTTAGGGGGAAGGGGGGGATATGGAGAGCGATCACCCCGGTAGGGGGGGTCATGGAGAAGTGGTCACCTTAGGGGGAAGGGGGGATATGGAGAGCGATCACCCCGGGAGGGGGGATATGGAGAGCGATCACCCCGGTAGGGGGGGTCATGGAGAAGTGGTCACCTTAGGGGGAAGGGGGGGATATGGAGAGCGATCACCCCGGGAGGGGGGGATATGGAGAGCGATCACCCCGGGAGGGGGGACACCGAGAGCGATTACCTTAGGGGGAAGGGGGGGATATGGAGAGCGATCACCCCGGTAGGGGGGGTCATGGAGAAGTGGTCACCTTAGGGGGAAGGGGGGATATGGAGAGCGATCACCCCGGGAGGGGGGATATGGAGAGCGATCACCCCGGTAGGGGGGGTCATGGAGAAGTGGTCACCTTAGGGGGAAGGGGGAGATATGGAGAGCGATCACCCCGGGAGGGGGGGATATGGAGAGCGATCACCCCGGGAGGGGGGGATATGGAGAGCGATCACCCCGGGAGGGGGGGTCATGGAGAAGTGATCACCTTAGGGGGAAGGTGGGGTTATGGAGAGCGATCACCCCGGGAGGGGGGGGTCATGGAGAAGTGATCACCTTAGGGGGAAGGTGGGGTTATGGAGAGCGATCACCCCGGGAGGGGGGGGTCATGGAGAAGTGATCACCTTAGGGGGAAGGGGGGATATGGAGAGCGATCACCCCGGGAGGGGGGGTCATGGAGAAGTGATCACCTTAGGGGGAAGGTGGGGTTATGGAGAGCGATCACCCCGGTAGGGGGGGTCATGGAGAAGTGGTCACCTTAGGGGGAAGGGGGGGATATGGAGAGCGATCACCCCGGGAGGGGGGGTCATGGAGAAGTGATCACCTTAGGGGGAAGGGGGGGATATGGAGAGCGATCACCCCGGGAGGGTGGGTCATGGAGAAGTGATCACCTTAGGGGGAAGGGGGTGGGGGGATATGGAGAGCGATCACCCCGGGAGGGGGGGTCATGGAGAAGTGATCACCTTAGGGGGAAGGGGGGGATATGGAGAGCGATCACCCCGGGAGGGTGGGTCATGGAGAAATGATCACCTTAGGGGGAAGGGGGTGGGGGGATATGGAGAGCGATCACCCCGGGAGGGTGGGTCATGGAGAAATGATCACCTTAGGGGGAAGGGGGTGGGGGGATATGGAGAGCGATCACCCCGGGAGGGGGGGTCATGGAGAAGTGATCACCTTAGGGGGAAGGGGGGGGGGGATATGGAGAGCGATCAC
>NC_058089.1:382996-552670 GCF_014858855.1 Bufo gargarizans
CATGCTGCAGGCCACACTCCAAGCTCTGGGCTTTCCCAGGATCATCAGCCCAGCTCCCCTCCCCTCCACCTGGGTCAGAAGCCATGCCTCCTCCCTGCAGGGAGCTCAGCACCACACGTCTATCCTCTCCTATGGACAAGAATAGAACTACTATAATACTGCTCCTATGTACAAGAATATAACTACTATAATACTGCTCCTATGTACAAGAATATAACTACTATAATACTGCCTCCTATGTACAAGAATATAACTACTATAATACTGCTCCTATGTACAAGAATATAACTACTATAATACTGCCTCCTATGTACAAGAATATAACTACTATAATACTGCCTCCTATGTACAAGAATATAACTACTATAATACTGCTCCTATGTACAAGATATAACTACTATAATACTGCCTCCTATGTACAGAATATAACTACTATAATACTGCTCCTATGTACAAGAATATAACTGCTATAATACTGCTCCTATGTACAGGAATATAACTACTATAATACTGCTCCTATGTACACGAATATAACTACTATAATACTGCCTCCTATGGACAAGAATAGAAACTACTATAATACTGCTCCTATGTACAAGAATATAACTACTATAATACTGCTCCTAGGACAAGAATATAACTACTATAATACTGCTCCTATGGACAGGAAGATACCACTATAATACTGCCTCCTATGTACAAGAATATAACTACTATAATACTGCTCCATGTACAGGAATATAACTACTATAATACTGCCTCCTATGTACAAGAATATAACTACTATAATACTGCTCCTATGTACAAGATATAACTACTATAATACGCTCCTATGTACAGGAATATAATACTATAATATGCTCCTATGTTACAGGAATATAACTACTATAATACTGCTCCTATGTACAAGAATATTAACTACTATAATACTGCTCCTTGGACAGGAATATACCACTATAAAATACATGCCTCCTATGTACAAGAATATACTACTATAATACTGCTCCTAGTGTACAAGAATATAACTACTATAATACCTCTCCTATTTACAAGAATATACTACTATAATACTGCTCCTATGTACAGAGATATAACTACTATATACTGCTCCTATGTACAAGAATATAACTACTATAATACTGCCTCCTATGTACAGGAATATAACTACTATAATACTGCTCCTATGTACAAGAATATAACTACTATAATACTGCCTCCTATGTACAAGAATATAACTACTATAATACTGCCTCCTATGTACAAGAATATAACTACTATAATCTGCTCCTATGTACAAGAATATAACTACTAATACTGCCCCTATGTACAAGAATATAACTACTATAATACTGCTCCTATGTACAAGAATATAACTACTATAATACTGCTCCTATGTACATGAATATACTACTATAATACTGCCTGCCTATGTACAAGAATATAACTACTATAATACTGCCTCCTATGTACAAGAATATAACTACTATAATACTGCTCCTATGGACAAGAATATAACTGCTATAATACTGCTCCTATGTACAAGAATATAACTACTATAATACTGCTCCTATGGACAAGAATATAACTACTATAATACTGCTCCTATGTACAAGAATATAACTACTATAATACTGCTCCTATGTACAGGAATATAACTACTATAATACCGCTCCTATGTACAAGAATATAACTACTATAATACTGCCTCCTATGTACAAGAATATAACTACTATAATACTGCTCCTATGTACAAGAATATAACTACTATAATACTGCCTCCTATGTACAAGAATATAACTACTATAATACTGCCTCCTATGTACAGGAATATAACTACTATAATACTGCTCCTATGTACAAGAATATATCTACTATAATACTGCTCCTATGTACAAGAATATAACTACTATAATACTGCTCCTATGTACAAGAATATAACTACTATAATACTGCTCCTATGTACAAGAATATAACCAGGGGCGTAGCTAAAAGATCATGGGCCCTAGTGCAAGAGTTCAGCTTGGGCCCGCCTTCCCTCAGTGCTTGTTGGAAAGGGGCAGAGGAGCACGTAGCCTTCCTGCTGTCTGAGGCAAACATTGAAAGGGCACCCCTCATACCAAATTCTTGACCTAACCCCTTCCCTCCAGCCAGAGGTGTAAATTGACCAGCATACACTATGTGGCACAAGGGTCTTTGGGCCCCTCAGGCTCCTGGGCCCGGTAGCGACTGCTACCTCTGCACCCCCTATAGCTACGCCCCTGAATATAACTACTATAATACTGCTCCTATGTACAAGAATATAACTACTATAATACTGCTCCTATGTACAGGAATATAACTACTATAATACCGCTCCTATGTACAAGAATATAACTACTATAATACTGCTCCTATGTACAAGAATATAACTACTATAATACTGCCCCTATGTACAAGAATATAACTACTATAATACTGCTCCTATGTACAATAATATAACTACTATAATACTGCTCCTATGTACAAGAATATAACTACTATAATACTGCCTCCTATGTACAAGAATATAACTACTATAATACTGCCTCCTATGTACAAGAATATAACTACTATAATACTGCTCCTATGTACAAGAATATATCTGCTATAATACTACCTCCTATGTACAAGAATATAACTACTATAATACTGCCTCCTATGTACAAGAATATAACTACTATAATACTGCCTCCTATGTACAGGAATATAACTGCTATAATACTGCTCCTATGTACAAGAATATAACTACTATAATACTGCTCCTATGTACAGGCAGGGCCGGCCTTAGGTGTTCAGGCGCCCTGTGCGAGATAACCTTGTGGCGCCCCCCCCCCCCCCCAAAAAAAAAAAAACACTGCTTGTTGCTGGCATCATGGCATAGGCTGGCTGACTATCCAACCAAGTAGTTACCAGCCCTCACACCCCAAAGGCCGGTGTAATGTTATACTTCCCTAGTTCGTGAGATTTCCCTACCCTCGTCACTTCCGGTCGCACCGGACATGACGTGAGGAGGTGTGCCGCGCAGGCGCACAACGACAGGTTAGGGAAATTTCACAGCAGAGTGCGCATGCGCCAGGAGCCTCGCCGGCGGTTAGGGTAGGGAAAAACTATGGGCCAATGCGCAGGCGCAGTGATCGGATGGATGTTCTCAGCTGAACACCGGCCGACACTGCGCATGCATCGGGAGCCTCACCAGCGGTTAGGGAAGGGAAAAATTACGTACGGGCCAGTGCTTTTTCCCTACCCTAACCGCTGGTGAGGCTCCCAGCGCATGCGCAGTGTCGGCCGGTGTCCAGCTGAGAAAATTCGTTTCCAATGTAGTATTAATAACTAAACAATTAAATAATAACATATTGCATTGTCTACTTACCGCCAGGACAATTAGATGATCTGGACTCTGGCTGCAGTCTGGCTCTGGGGACTCCATTGTCACTCTCTTCCCCCCCCCCCCTCCCTCTCTTGTCACTCTTTCCCCCCCCCCCTTCCCTTGTCACTCTCATTATCCCCCCTCTCCCTTGTCACTCTCATTATTCCACCCGCCCTCCCTTGTCACGCTCATTATTCCCCCCCCCATCACTCTCATTATTTCCCCCCCCCATCACTCTCATTATTCCCCCCCCATCACTCTCATTATTTCCCCCCCCCATCACTCATTATTTCCCCCCCCATCACTCATTATTCCCCCCCATCACTCATTAGTTCCCCCCCCCATCACTCATTATTCCCCCCCCATCACTCTTATTTCCCCCCCCCATCACTCATTATTCCCCCCCCATCACTCATTATTCCCCCCCCCCATCACTCATTATTCCCCCCCCCCATCACTCATTATTCCCCCCCCCATCACTCATTATTCCCCCCCCCCATCACTCATTATTCCCCCCCCCCATCACTCATTATTCCCCCCCCCCCATCACTCATTATTCCCCCCCCCATCACTCATTAGTCCCCCCCCCCATCACTCATTATTCCCCCCCCCCATCACTCATTATTCCCCCCCCCCATCACTCATTATTCCCCCCCCCATCACTCATTATTCCCCCCCCCCATCACTCATTATTCCCCCCCCCCATCACTCATTATTCCCCCCCATCACTCATTATTCCCCCCCCCCCATCACTCATTATTCCCCCCCCCCCATCACTCATTATTCCCCCCCCCATCACTCATTATTCCCCCCCCCCCATCACTCATTATTCCCCCCCCCCCATCACTCTCATTATTTCCCCCCCCCATCACTCTCATTATTTCCCCCCCATGTCACTCTCTTTCTTTCCCCCCCCCATGTCACTCTCTTTCTTTCCTCCCCCCTCCCCCCTTGTCACTCTCTTTCTTTCCTCCCCCCTTGTCACTCTCTTTCTTTCCTCCCCCCTCCCCCCTTGTCACTCTCTTCTACTCCCACCTCCACCTCTAGTGTAGCGTGGCCGAGCTCTGTTAGGTCCGCGGTACAGGAGCATTTGTTTCCTGTACCCGGCCGGACTGAAAGGAAGTGCACACTAAGTGAGCACTTCCTGTCAGTCCGGCCGGGTACAGGAAACAAAAGCTCCTGTACCGCGGACCTAACAGAGCTCGGCCACGCTACATTAACAGGCGCAGGATTCTTTAGAGCGGCAAGCGCTCAGCCTCAGCCACTCAGGCGGCGCAGAATGAGGGGCGCCGCCAGCCGCCCCCAACTTATATAAGTAACTTTTTTTTTTTTAAACCGCAACGGGCGCCGGGCGCCCCCTGCTGAATATAGGAGGAGGGGGGGGGGGGAGAAAACATAAGTGCCGCCTCGCCTGCCCATATTACATTGCGGGCTGTCGGCCGCCCGGCGCCCCTGTTGCTATGGCGCCCTGTGCGGCCGCACAGCCCGCACACCCCAAAGGCCGGCCCTGTGTACAGGAATATAACTACTATAATACTGCTCCTATGTACAAGAATATAACTACTATAATACTGCCTCCTATGTACAGGAATATAACTGCTATAATACTGCCTCCTATGTACAGGAATATAACTGCTATAATACTGCTCCTATGTACAAGAATATAACTACTATAACACTGCCTCCTATGTACAGGAATATAACTACTATAATACTGCTCCTATGTACAAGAATATAACTACTATAATACTGCCTCCTATGTACAGGAATATAACTACTATAATACTGCCTCCTATGTACAAGAATATAACTGCTATAATACTGCTCCTATGTACAAGAATATAACTACTATAATACTGCCTCCTATGTACAAGAATATAACTACTATAATACTGCCTCCTATATACAAGAATATAACTGCTATAATACTGCTCCTATGTAAAAGAATAGAACTACTATAATACTGCTCCTATGTACAAGAATATAACTGCTATAATACTGCTCCTATGTAAAAGAATAGAACTACTATAATACTGCTCCTATGTACAAGGATATAACTACTATAATACTGCTCCTATGTACAGGAATATAACTACTATAATACTGCCTCCTATGTACAGGAATATAACTACTATAATACTGCTCCTATGTACAAGAATATAACTACTATAATACTGCTCCTATGTACAAGAATATAACTACAATAATACTGCTCCTGTGTACAAGAATATAACTACTATAATACTGCTCCTATGTACAAGAATATAACTACTATAATACTGCTCCTATGTACAGGAATATAACTACTATAATACTGCTCCTATGTACAGGAATATAACTACTATAATACTGCCTCCTATGTACAGGAATATAACTGCTATAATACTGCCTCCTATGTACAGGAATATAACTGCTATAATACTGCCTCCTATGTACAAGAATATATCTACTATAATACTGCCTCCTATGTACAGGAATATAACTACTATAATACTGCTCCTATGTACAAGAATATAACTACTATAATACTGCCTCCTATGTACAAGAATATAACTACTATAATACTGCCTCCTATGTACAGGAATATAACTACTATAATACTGCTCCTATGTACAGGAATATAACTACTATAATACTGCCTCCTATGTACAGGAATATAACTGCTATAATACTGCCTCCTATGTACAGGAATATAACTGCTATAATACTGCCTCCTATGTACAAGAATATATCTACTATAATACTGCCTCCTATGTACAGGAATATAACTACTATAATACTGCTCCTATGTACAAGAATATAACTACTATAATACTGCCTCCTATGTACAAGAATATAACTACTATAATACTGCCTCCTATGTACAGGAATATAACTACTATAATACTGCTCCTATGTACAGGAATATAACTACTATAATACTGCCTCCTATGTACAGGAATATAACTACTATAATACTGCTCCTATGTACAAGAATGTAACTACTATAATACTGCTCCTAGCTGTGAGGACGTGTGTAGGTGGTTCTCCTCATGTCTGGAGCTAGCCCAGGGAAGGGCCTCCCTGGGCGGGGAACTTCCCCAAGCAAGGCCCAGGCTTCCAGGCCTCCACTGGGAGGAAACTCCCAGGCTCTTTCCAGTATGGATACAAGTCCAAAAGTGAATCCTGTGACAAGGAATGGCCAGAATGGAAGAAACACCAGTGCATTAAGTGCAAGTAAGAAAGATGGAGCAACAGTTGTGGTTCCAGAAAGAAAGAAGGATTCAGCCGCAGTGAGTACAGCTAAGGCTACTTTCACACTAGCGTTCAGAACGGATCCGTCTGCATTAAAATGGCAAAAAAAAAGCCAAGTGTGAAAGCAGCCTGAGCGGATCCGATCATATTAATGCAGACGGAGGCTCCGTTCAGTACGGATCCGTCTGCATTAATAACTTAGAAAAAATTCTAAGTGTGAAAGCAGCCTGAGCGGATCCGTTCAGACTTTCAATGTAAAGTCAATGGGGGACGGATCCGCTTGAAGATTGAGCCATATGGTGTCATCTTCAAACGGATCCGTCCCCATTGACTTACATTGTAAGTCTGGACGGATCCGCACGCCTCCGCACGGCCAGGCGGACACCCGAACGCTGCAAGCAGCGTTCAGCTGTCCGCCTGTCCGTGCGGAGGCGAGCGGAGCGGAGGCTGAACGCCGCTAGACTGATGCAGTCTGAGCGGATCCGCTCCATTCAGACTGCATCAGGGCTGGACGGAGGCGTTCGGGTCCGCTCGTGAGCCCCTTCAAACGGAGCTCACGAGCGGACCGACGAACGCTAGTGTGAAAGTAGCCTAAGAGATGTGATGTGAAGCAGACCTCCAGCCCAGGCCTGCAGCGTCCAGTGCAGCATAGTGACCCCCAAAAGGTATCTTCTGTGAGAAGTGGCAATCCCAACCTGCAGGCTGCACAGGAGGTGAGACAGGGCGCAGCACATGCGTCAGGTGTGCAGCTCACCCCTCCAGCACACAGGCAGCGGAGGACATCTCTGGAGAGGCTGACATTACAGCAGAACCTGCAGCAGTGTGAGGTGGTGACCATGGCACGCTTAGGCCGCACCAGGTCTCAGTCTGGAGGTGGCAGCAGCAAAAATGCTGAAGGATCTGTGGCTGTGGCACAAGAGAGATCTGCAGAGAAATCTGATGGAGGCTCCAGGTCTGCTGATTTCAAACAGCCTGAGAAGCTGCCCAAGACTGGATCCCAAACGAGAGAGACCCGTGCACCTGAGCTGCAGCTAGCAGAGGAGATCCCTGCCCTGGTGAGGAACATGGAGGAGCTGATGGGACACAAACAGATGCTGCAAATGGAGATTGACTGTATGTACAGGCTAAAGACTGTGAACCCAAACTGTGCAGCCGTGTACGACCGTAAGCTACACTCACTCAGCTTGGAACTTGGTGACCTGGTGAAGCAGATGGACATTGTCCTGGACAGGATGGGACCACTTGCCGAGTCCTATAGGAACCAGGAGCGTTTTGCCAGCCAAGGCCCAGCGGGCGACAAGACCTGTGCTGCAAGCCGCAAAGTTTTTCTTTAAAAAAGGAGAGATTTATAAACAGGACAGTTTGCAACAGCGGCCACAAGGATCTGCAGCTATCCCTGAGGAGACACATGGACCTCAGACACCAGCACTACAAGTCCCAGGAGGCACAGTGCAGCAGGACAATGGACATCTACCCGTACATCCAGGTGATGGGGTGGCAGAGCAGATCTCTACTGCTGGGGCAGAGACTGGGGGTGATGGTGGACATGTACCTGAGGGGTCAGTGTCTGGGGGGAATGTACAGTCTGTATGGGAGATATCTGAGGATGGCATAGAGGTGGACGGGCTGGAGGAATCTCCACAGAGTAATGAGGGCGATTTTCCACCTTTACCCTCAAGCACAGAAGGTGTGAGTAACCCCCCTAGTGCAGACACCCCCCCAATAAGTCAGGGCCCTGAACCCCGCCAGGTCCCCCCCAGTAATGCCTGGAGCCGTGGTGCTCCATCCTTGTCCTCCGGCGCTCACTATACAGGTCAAACCTTTAAAAGGAGGAATGTAGTGAGGTTTAAACATCGAGGCGCCAAAGAAGACCTCCCAGATCGGAGGCTTGTGGTCCGAGAACTCCTGTGTCGCCAGATGGGGTTTGTGCCAGCGGACATCTTGGCAGTTATTAATCTACCAGATAGACAGGGCTATGACGTCAGCTTTAAGGTCATGTCTAATCTGGATAGATTTTGGGCTAATTTCCCCAGGTTCAGAGACACTGACGATTGGAGTAAATTTATTTTTATTCCAATATCCAAGCCAGATACCGTCACGGTTAATATCCTGTTCTGGAATGAAGCCGTCCCTCCCCAGGACATTGTGGTGGGGCTCAGGAGGCACTGTGACATGGTCTCTGATCTCACCAAGAACCGAGATGATGATGGTATCTGGACTGGAGGGTGGAAGGTCTTGGTGAAGCTGCGCCAGCATAATAATGTCACGTGGCATCTACCAAACTCCTTCTTCATTGGGAGAGAGAAAGGCGTCTGCTTCTACCCAGGTCAGTCCAGGAAGGGTTAAATGTGGCAGAGCCGGTCATGTCGCGAGTGTGTGCACTGTGGTCAAGTGCAATCTGTGCAGTGAGGTCGGCCACATAAGTGCAAACTGTCAGAACATCAGATGTAATCTATGTGGTGCGATGGGTCACCCTCACAGAGATTGTCCGGACGCATGGCACAATGTCTGTAAGGAGCTTCCTGATGAGGAATTGTTAGAGGCAGATGCTGTAGAGGAGGAGGCCTTAATGTCAGGGTCCATTCTGACCACACAAGAAGTCCAGCAGGGATCAGGTACTGCAGCTCCTGAACATGAGGTCCCAGATACTGCACAGGGGAGTATGGAGGTTGTCCCTGAGGGCCAGCAGCAGTCAGAGGTAGCCTCTTCTTCATCACCAGCAGTATTTGAGGAAAGTAAGAGCAACAAGAGGAGGAAAAAAGACAAGTCCTCCCGTAAGCCTGAGGGTGAGTACAGCATGGCCGAGAGTGTCAGGAAGAAAGTCCATAAGGGGTCAGAGGTTATGGCCATATCCAACAGGTATGAAGTCCTGTCAGAGTCTGAGGGAGATTATGAGAAAGAACTGAAGAAAATAGATGATGAATGTGAAGGGGACACTGAGGATCCCCCGACCAAAAGGAAACCCTATGCTGTAGAGTCCCAGGTAGAATCAGACATGGAGACAGGTGGTAAGCAGGGTGACTCCGACCTATAATGATGGGTATTACCTCGCTGCTCCTCCTTTTGTGTTGTGTAATGATGGCCGGGTTCTCTTTAAAAGTGCTTTCCAGCAATGTGAACAGTATTAAAGTAAGAAAGACAAGGCACATAGTGTATGACCACCTGGGATCTATTGATGCAGATGTCATCTTCTTACAGGAGACGCGTCTGACCACATCAGGACTTCTACGTGAGGCTGAGGGGGAATGGAGGTCGGGTCCTTCTTTCTGGTCACTGGCTGTGGAGCCTTATGCCGGGGTTGCTATATTGTTCACCACCAATGATGTGACTGTACACAGACTGACAGAAGTTATTATGGGTCGGTGTCTGGTCCTGGAGGTCACAATCCATGGTAGACGACTCCGGCTCATTAATATCTATGGTCCACAGTCAGTGGCGGAAAGGGTCCAGTTTTTTAATGAGGTTAAGCCGTATCTTTTTACCTCTGTCCCAGTGGTGTTGGCTGGAGATTTCAATGTCACTAGGACATCGGGTGACAGATCCTCTGGCCGAGCAGTGACCAGGGACTCCAAGGTCCTAAATAGCATGATCCAGCAGGCAGGCCTCAGCGATGTGTTCACACAGGGTGGTAGGAAGCCAAAATTTACATACTCCTGTGCGGACAGAAGTAGTCGCATCGATATGGCTTTTGTACACCCTACAGAAGTGGTTAGTGGGATGTGTGAGGAAATTGTCCCTTTCTCTGATCACTTGGCCTTGTCATTCTGTTTGGGATCCATGAAGCGTCCAGATGTTGGTAGAGGGCTATGGAGACTTAACTCCAGTCTCCTGGAGGATCCTCATGCCCAGGATTGTGTCCACTTTCTTTTTCAGCAACAACTAGAGAGGGTGGACTTTTATGATAGTATTGCTGACTGGTGGGAGGACGTCAAGGAGGAGATCAGATCCCTCTTGAGGAGACTGTCATTTAAGAAGGGGAAGAGTAAGTACAGCCAGTATCTCAAGCTGCGGAAAGAATTGGAGTCACTGTATTCGGCAGATGGGGGGGACCAGCAAAAGATAAACCGACTGAAATCTGAGATAAGGCAGTATCAGTACAGCAGGTACACCTCCCTGGTTCTGGAACGAGATTATGGTTCCTTAGGGTCACCTGATCCCTTTGAGAACTGCCGGGAGCGTGTAGTAAACAAGGTGGTCACAGGTCTCACTGACTCCCAGGGTGTTTTGCAGGAATCTCGGGAGGGTATCCTGGGGGTGGTGAGATCTTACTATACTGACTTATTTCAGAAGAAGGTTTTGAATAAAGAGAAGATGACACAATTCTTGGAGGCAACTCCAGGCCCTGATACTAATGATTTGGACTTTTCTCCTTTAACAGCAGAATTAACGGTGGAGGAGGTTAAAGTGGCCATTGATAAATTACATCTGAAGAAGGCACCAGGTCCGGACGGTATTACCACAGAATTCTATAAGAAATTCAGAGACCACTTGGCTCCAATCCTCGTGGACGTATAAAAATTGTCTAGAAAATCACCTGATGCCTCCGTCCATGAGGGTGTCATCGCTGATTCTGCTTTCTAAAGGTAAGGAGCCTAGTGACATCAAGAACTGGAGGCCGATTGTCCTCTTGAATGTCGACAGGAAAATTCTGGCAAAGATCCTTTTTTCTGGATTAGTCTGTTTGTCCCGGGCACTGTTGGCAGGCTGTCAGTTCGGCACAGTGAAAGGGCGGAACATCTCTGGAGCAGTCATCTCGATAAGGGAGATGTTTGAGAGATGTAAAGCTCTGAGGTGTGGGAGATATGTTGTTGGTCTTGACCAGGCTAAAGCCTTCGACAGAGTAGACCACGAGTATCTATGGGCCACTTTGTCAAAGTACGGTATTCCGGGACAATTTATTGATTGGCTGAAAACCTTGTAGAGAGAGGCAGAGAGCTTTCCTCTGGTCAATGGTTGGCAGGGTGGCACGTTCAGGGTTGAGGCAGGGGTGAGACAGGGTTGCCCGTTGAGTCCACTGCTGTATGTGTTTGCCTTAGACCCGTTCCTGAGGTCGCTGCAGGAGTGTGATTTTCGGGGGGTACCGGTCCCCCACTGCTTGCCTCTGAGTGTTGTTGCCTATGCGGATGATGTGACAGTGGTGATATCTGAGCCTCGTGAGGTGCAGATGTTGTCGGCAGCCATCAGAAGCTACTCGGAGGCCTCAGGGTCTCTGGTCAACCTTGAGAAGAGTCAAGCTTTCTGGACACTGGATTCTGATCCAGACTTTGACCTGCCACAATTCGCGAAAGCCTCCACCTGTATTAAGATCTTAGGGGTTAAATTTGGGAGGGACGATAACGCCAGGATAAATTGGGAGGAGAAGTTGGAAGCCGGAAATGCAAAGGTTCAGCGATGGAAGAACTGGAGGCTGACCTATAGAGAAAGGGTTAAAATGCTGAAGACTTACCTGGTCCCTGTCTTCTTGTATATCTCTGTTGTTTTTCCTTTGCCAGAATCTTTCTCGGCTAGGCTCTTTAGCCTGTTCTTCCAGCTTCTTTGGGGGAACAGGTTAAACCCAGTAAAAAGAGGGATCACCTACCTGCAGAGGAGAGAGGGTGGGCTGGATATGTTAAATCCAAGGGTGTTCTTTGACTCCTTGTTCCTAAAAGTCAATTTTGGTGACCTGGACTCAGAGAATGGCTCCCTGTGGGTGAACAGTGTCAGGGACTGGATATTGCCTTTTGCAGAGTCTTGGGTGCGAGGCGGCAGTCTCAAGAGGGGTCGATGGACGAGTGACTACCTCCCCCAGTACCTGAACTATGGTCTCCGATGCTTGAGAAACTGGTGGATTGATAAAGGGTGTATTGAGAGTAAGACCAGGAAAGAGCTGTACCTGACCATATGTAGGACTTTCTTTTATATACAGCCCGCATTAAAAGACTGTACAACAGTAACCTTAAAAGAAAGTCTGAGGTTTCTTAATGGAGTCAGGCTCCCTGCAAATTTTTTTGACATAGCCTGGCTGTCCTTGCAGGGAAAGCTTTATGTTAAGGGGGATCTAAAACATCTGAGTGTCTCAGAGCGTAAGTGTCCCTTAGGATGTCAACAGGAGGAGACAATGGCACATTTTATATCTGAGTGCGAGGAAGGGCAGAGAATATGGCAGGAGGTATCCTCCAGGTTAAAGATCCCTAGACTGCGGCGTCTTACATACCCAGACATCATCTATGGGGTACCAGCCAGTATACCTGACATTGACCGGGGGACCATGTACCTGATTATAACAGTCATTAAATACTACCACTGGCATACTAGAACGAAAGTGTCCGTACATAGCGAGCCGTTCCATCACAGGCAAGCGGTGACCCTGATCCTGTCAGAGCTGAGGTGGATGAAGAGCTTAGGCTAGTTTCACACTAGCGTTCGGCTGTCCGCTCGTGAGCTCCGTTTGAAGGAGCTCACGAGCGGACCCGAACGCTTCCGTCCAGCCCTGATGCAGTCTGAATGGATGTGGATCCGCTCAGACTGCATCAGTCTGGCGGCATTCAGCCTCCGCTCCACTCATCAGGCGGACAGCTGAATGCTGCTTGCAGCCTGGCCGTGCAGAGGCGTGCGGATCCGTCCAGACTTACAATGTAAGTCAATGGGGACGGATCCGTTTGAAGATGACACAATATGGCTCAATCTTCAAACGGATCCGTCCCCCATTGACTTTCAATGTAAAAGTCTGGACGGATCCGTCTGAGGCTAATTTCACACTTGGCTTTTTTTTGCCAATATAATGCAGACGGATCCGATCGAACGCTAGTGTGAAAGTCGCCTTAGAATGTAGGAAAAAGGAGAGAAACAGGGTGTTATGGAGGAAGGTACATACGGTGGATGTGGACTGATCCTCATAATGGAATTGTGTTTATTACTGATCTATTTACTTTATTCTCCTTTAACAGCAATGGACTATTGTTAGGTTAAAGTTATCACCATTATTATTATTTATACTGTAGGATATGTATGATTTCTGGTAAATGACCATTGTTTCTGTTCATTCAGATTGAATGTATTGTTATGTTTGTTTATACTAATAAAAATTGCCTCCTATGTACAAGAATATAACTACTATAATACTGCTCCTATGTACAAGAATATAACTACTATAATACTGCCTCCTATGTACAAGAATATAACTACTATAATACTGCTCCTATGTACAGGAATATAACTACTATAATACTGCTCCTATGTACAGGAATATAACTACTATAATACTGCTCCTATGTACAAGAATATAACTGCTATAATACTGCCTCCTATGTACAAGAATATAACTACTATAATACTACCTCCTATGTACAAGAATATAACTACTATAATACTGCTCCTATGTACAAGAATATAACTACTATAATACTGCTCCTATGTACAGGAATATAACTGCTATAATACTGCCTCCTATGTACAAGAATATAACTACTATAATACTGCCTCCTATGTACAAGAATATAACTACTATAATACTGCCTCCTATGTACAGGAATATAACTACTATAATACTGCCCCCTATGTACAAGAATATAACTACTATAATACTGCTCCTATGTACAAGAATATAACTACTATAATACTGCTCCTATGTACAGGAATATAACTACTATAATACTGCTCCTATGTACAAGAATATAACTGCTATAATACTGCCTCCTATGTACAAGAATATAACTACTATAATACTACCTCCTATGTACAAGAATATAACTACTATAATACTGCTCCTATGTACAGGAATATAACTACTATAATACTGCTCCTATGTACAGGAATATAACTACTATAATACTACCTCCTATGTACAAGAATATAACTGCTATAATACTACCTCCTATGTACAAGAATATAACTGCTATAATACTGCCTCCTATGTACACAAATATAACTACTATAATATTGCTCCTATGTACAGGAATATAACTACTATAATACTGCTCCTATATACAAGAATATAACTACTATAATACTGCTCCTATATACAAGAATATAACTACTATAATACTGCTCCTATATACAAGAATATAACTACTATAATACTGCCTCCTATGTACAAGAATATAACTACTATAATACTGCCTCCTATGTACAAGAATATAACTGCTATAATACTGCTCATCAGAGATGTGTAGCTGCGGAGATCCCCTTTATATTCCGCTGTTGGTGACTTCGCTCCTTGTTACTACGGTAACATTGCAGACGTCTCGGTGTTTGGATTAGACATAGCTTAGTGATTGCGGTGTTATGATTCCAGAATTCTCCTTTATATGAAGTATTTCATATGTTTATTTTTCGGGGGCGTCGCTCCTTTGATGCATCAATCATTAAACACGTATTATGCTGCGTCGGGTACGCCGTGTGGCGGGCAGTGTGTACGGAGATTCGTCACAGGGAATATGTGGACAGATCCGTGTTTGGCAGACAGAGCCACCATGAATAGAACACGAGAAGAACAGTTGTGACTGACAGTTACACAGGCGCAGGAGGCATCATCTGAATGTAAACCATGAAAGTCAATATTCACTGACTGCAAGCAAAAAAGTAAATATGAACTGTCGTTATCCAGTCTCACGTGGTGGATGTGTTGTTACAGTGTGTCGGTTATCCAGTCTCACGTGGTGGATGTGTTGTTACATTGTGTCGGTGTAGGTTATCCAGTCTCACGTGGTGGATGTGTTGTTACATTGTGTCGGTGTAGGTTATCCAGTCTCACGTGGTGGATGTGTTGTTAAAGTGTGTCGGTGTAGCTTATCCAGTCTCACGTGGTGGATGTGTTGTTACAGTGTGTCGGTGTAGGTTATCCAGTCTCACGTGGTGGATGTGTTGTTACAGTGTGTCGGTGTAGGTTACCCAGTCTCACGTGGTGGATGTGTTGTTACAGTGTGTCGGTGTAGGTTACCCAGTCTCACGTGGTGGATGTGTTGTTACAGTGTGTCGGTGTAGGTTATCCAGTCTCACGTGGTGGATGTGTTGTTACAGTGTGTCGGTGAAGGTTATCCAGTCTCACGTGGTGGATGTGTTGTTACAGTGTGTCGGTGTAGGTTATCCAGTCTCACGTGGTGGATGTGTTGTTACAGTGTGTCGGTGTAGGTTTTCCAGCCATTAGAATGACACCTCGGCTGTGAGAAGTATTAGGTCTGTACAGGTTTTCATCCTCTGACTGTGGGTAAGAAAGTTTATGTTCACTGACAGCAAACAGAGATCTTGAAAGGGTGAGGAATTTAAACAAGTAGGACATTTTTCAAAGTGTTTACGACTTTATAAAAAAATTTGCAATTTATGGTGTGCGCCAAATTCGTGAAAAATGTGTAAGCATTCTCTTCTCTCGCTGCGTTATGGTGAGACTGTGGGCAGGGCTGCGCGGGGGGGGGCGTGGCCTCTTACTACTATTTATCCGTGGACTACCACTCTGGAGCCTAGAAGTGTCTGTGGAGTACAGATGCCACGTGGAGGGCAAAAAACTGACACGCGCCAACCACGGATCCTTCCCCACTGACCATCTTGCCTCGGCTGTCATTGTGGACACATCAGAGCGGCTGAAGTCCTAGTACATCTGCCCCAGAGTCTGCAGCGGTAATGACCCCGACCGCAGAGATCCGTAGATCAATGATCCGATTTTCCTGATTGTGATAACGAAGGAAAAGTCGGAATATTTTCTCCATTTATGGACGGACCCCCAGGATGCCCCCTGCAAGATCCGGGACGCTCCCCCCGGACGCTGCAAGGCAAAAAATAAATATCACATCCTTGTAATCCTGCTCTGGGTGAAGGTCGGCCCCCGGGGGCCACCATTGTGGTCATCCTGCTAAATCAAGCCGAGTTCACAGTCCATACAGCGAGCACCGTGGGAACAGAGGCGGCAGTCCGGGGATCGGGGCGGATGAATGAGCGCGAACATGACGAATGGCGAGGACAGAAATAGACACGGGAAAAACGCTGCTAATTCATAAAACCTGCCCCTATGTACAGAGGTAGCAGAGCCGAGATTGTCAGGAGCACGGTGCTTTTACATAGGACTGCAGATAATCGTAGAGTTATCACTGACATCACTGTGCTATCTGTGGTGTTACATAGGACTGCAGGTGACATCTACTACATTATCTGTACTCAGAGAGTTATCATTGTGTTATCTGTAGTGTTACATAGGACTGCAGGTGACATCTACTACATTATCTGTACTCGGAGAGTTATCATTGTGTTATCTGTGGTGTTACATAGGACTGCAGGTGACATCTACTACATTATCTGTACTCAGAGAGATATCACTGTGCTATCTGTGGTGTTACATAGGACTGCAGGTGACATCTACTACATTATCTGTACTCAGAGAGTTATCTCTGTGTTATCTGTGGTGTTACATAGGACTGCAGGTGACATCTACATTATCTGTACTCGGAGAGATATCACTGTGTTATCTGTGGTGTTACATAGGACTGCAGGTGACATCTACATTATCTGTACTCGGAGAGATATCACTGTGTTATCTGTGGTGTTACATAGGACTGCAGGTGACATCTACATTATCTGTACTCGGAGAGATATCACTGTGCTATCTGTGGTGTTACATAGGACTGCAGGTGACATCTACTACATTATCTGTACTCAGAGTCAGTAGGGTTAATACTGGCGCGGTGATGCTCGGTATCCTGGAGATATGGTACGATTGCCTTGGATGGTGCCCAGAGAAGCAGAACATCTGGACCTTGAGTGGTGCTACACCAGGAGGTCAGACAGTGGTACACTATGTATATGGCACCATGGAAGTATGCAGTGCCATCTAATAGAACCATTCATCGTGCAGATACCGCTGCAGTGCCCCCATAGTGTGTACAGGGCGCAGGTACGGACCCCCAGCTCCTGGCCTGATACATAGTGGAGAACTGCCCAGCAGCCTGACAACCGCCGCGCAGGTCTCCCAGATAACGCTGCAGTGCCCCCATAGTGTGTACAGGGCTCAGGTACTGACCCCCAGCTCCTGGCCTGATACATAGTGGAGAACTGCCCAGCAGCCTGACAACCGCCGCGCAGGTCTCCCAGATAACGCTGCAGTGCCCCCATAGTGTGTACAGCGCGCAGGTACTGACCCCCAGCTCCTGGCCTGATACATAGTGGAGAACTGTCCAGCAGCCTGACAACCGCCGCGCAGGTCTCCCAGATAGCGCTGCAGTGCCCCCATAGTGTGTACAGGGCGCAGGTACGGACCCCCAGCTCCTGGCCTGATACATAGTGGAGAACTGCCCAGCAGCCTGACAACCGCCGCGCAGGTCTCCCAGATAACGCTGCAGTGCCCCCATAGTGTGTACAGGGCGCAGGTACGGACCCCCAGCTCCTGGCCTGATACATAGTGGAGAACTGCCCAGCAGCCTGACAACCGCCGCGCAGGTCTCCCAGATAACGCTGCAGTGCCCCCATAGTGTGTACAGGGCGCAGGTACGGACCCCCAGCTCCTGGCCTGATACATAGTGGAGAACTGCCCAGCAGCCTGACAACCGCCGCGCAGGTCTCCCAGATACCGCTGCAGTGCCCCCATAGTGTGTACAGGGCGCAGGTACGGACCCCCAGCTCCTGGCCTGATACATAGTGGGGAACTGCCCAGCAGCCTGACAACCGCCGCGCAGGTCTCCCAGATAACGTTGCAGTGCCCCCATAGTGTGTACAGGGCGCAGGTACTGACCCCCAGCTCCTGGCCTGATACATAGTGGAGAACTGTCCAGCAGCCTGACAACCGCCGCGCAGGTCTCCCAGATAACGCTGCAGTGCCCCCATAGTGTGTACAGGGCGCAGGTACTGACCCCCAGCTCCTGGCCTGATACATAGTGGAGAACTGCCCAGCAGCCTGACAACCGCCGCGCAGGTCTCCCAGATAACGCTGCAGTGCCCCCATAGTGTGTACAGGGCTCAGGTACGGACCCCCAGCTCCTGGCCTGATACATAGTGGAGAACTGCCCAGCAGCCTGACAACCGCCGCGCAGGTCTCCCAGATACCGCGGCAGTGCCCCCATAGTGTGTACAGGGCGCAGGTACGGACCCCCAGCTCCTGGCCTGATACATAGTGGAGAACTGTCCAGCAGCCTGACAACCGCCGCGCAGGTCTCCCAGATAACGCTGCAGTGCCCCCATAGTGTGTACAGGGCGCAGGTACTGACCCCCAGCTCCTGGCCTGATACATAGTGGAGAACTGCCCAGCAGCCTGACAACCGCCACGCAGGTCTCCCAGATAACGCTGCAGTGCCCCCATAGTGTGTACAGGGCGCAGGTACTGACCCCCAGCTCCTGGCCTGATACATAGTGGAGAACTGCCCAGCAGCCTGACAACCGCCACGCAGGTCTCCCAGATAACGCTGCAGTGCCCCCATAGTGTGTACAGGGCGCAGGTACTGACCCCCAGCTCCTGGCCTGATACATAGTGGAGAACTGTCCAGCAGCCTGACAACCGCCACGCAGGTCTCCCAGATAGCGCTGCAGTGCCCCCATAGTGTGTACAGGGTGCAGGTACTGACCCCCAGCTCCTGGCCTGATACATAGTGGAGAACTGTCCAGCAGCCTGACAACCGCCGCGCAGGTCTCCCAGATAACGCTGCAGTGCCCCCATAGTGTGTACAGGGTGCAGGTACTGACCCCCAGCTCCTGGCCTGATACATAGTGGAGAACTGCCCAGCAGCCTGACAACCGCCGCGCAGGTCTCCCAGATAACGCTGCAGTGCCCCCATAGTGTGTACAGGGCGCAGGTACTGACCCCCAGCTCCTGGCCTGATACATAGTGGAGAACTGCCCAGCAGCCTGACAACCGCCGCGCAGGTCTCCCAGATACCGCTGCAGTGCTCCCATAGTGTGTACAGGGCGCAGGTACTGACCCCCAGCTCCTGGCCTGATACATAGTGGAGAACTGCCCAGCAGCCTGACAACCGCCGCGCAGGTCTCCCAGATACCGCTGCAGTGCCCCCATAGTGTGTACAGGGCGCAGGTACTGACCCCCAGCTCCTGGCCTGATACATAGTGGAGAACTGCCCAGCAGCCTGACAACCGCCGCGCAGGTCTCCCAGATAACGCTGCAGTGCCCCCATAGTGTGTACAGGGCGCAGGTACTGACCCCCAGCTCCTGGCCTGATACATAGTGGAGAACTGCCCAGCAGCCTGACAACCTCCGCGCAGGTCTCCCAGATAACGCTGCAGTGCCCCCATAGTGTGTACAGGGCGCAGGTACGGACCCCCAGCTCCTGGCCTGATACATAGTGGAGAACTGTCCAGCAGCCTGACAACCGCCGCGCAGGTCTCCCAGATAACGCTGCAGTGCCCCCATAGTGTGTACAGGGCTCAGGTACTGACCCCCAGCTCCTGGCCTGATACATAGTGGAGAACTGCCCAGCAGCCTGACAACCGCCGCGCAGGTTTACCAGATAACGCTGCAGTGCCCCCATAGTGTGTACAGGGCGCAGGTACTGACCCCCAGCTCCTGGCCTGATACATAGTGGAGAACTGCCCAGCAGCCTGACAACCGCCGCGCAGGTCTACCAGATAACGCTGCAGTGCCCCCATAGTGTGTACAGGGCACAGGTACGGACCCCCAGCTCCTGGCCTGATACATAGTGGAGAACTGCCCAGCAGCCTGACAACCGCCGCGCAGGTCTCCCAGATACCGCTGCAGTGCCCCCATAGTGTGTACAGGGCGCAGGTACTGACCCCCAGCTCCTGGCCTGATACATAGTGGAGAACTGCCCAGCAGCCTGACAACCGCCGCGCAGGTCTCCCAGATAACGCTGCAGTGCCCCCATAGTGTGTACAGGGCGCAGGTACGGACCCCCAGCTCCTGGCCTGATACATAGTGGAGAACTGCCCAGCAGCCTGACAACCGCCGCGCAGGTCTCCCAGATAACGCTGCAGTGCCCCCATAGTGTGTACAGGGCGCAGGTACGGACCCCCAGCTCCTGGCCTGATACATAGTGGAGAACTGCCCAGCAGCCTGACAACCTCCGCGCAGGTCTCCCAGATAACGCTGCAGTGCCCCCATAGTGTGTACAGGGCGCAGGTACTGACCCCCAGCTCCTGGCCTGATACATAGTGGAGAACTGTCCAGCAGCCTGACAACCGCCGCGCAGGTCTCCCAGATACCGCTGCAGTGCCCCCATAGTGTGAGCAGGGCGCAGGTACTGACCCCCAGCTCCTGGCCTGATACATAGTGGAGAACTGCCCAGCAGCCTGACAACCGCCGCGCAGGTCTCCCAGATAACGCTGCAGTGCCCCCATAGTGTGTACAGGGCTCAGGTACTGACCCCCAGCTCCTGGCCTGATACATAGTGGAGAACTGCCCAGCAGCCTGACAACCGCCGCGCAGGTCTCCCAGATAACGCTGCAGTGCCCCCATAGTGTGTACAGGGCTCAGGTACGGACCCCCAGCTCCTGGCCTGATACATAGTGGAGAACTGTCCAGCAGCCTGACAACCGCCGCGCAGGTCTCCCAGATACCGCTGCAGTGCCCCCATAGTGTGTACAGGGCGCAGGTACGGACCCCCAGCTCCTGGCCTGATACATAGTGGAGAACTGTCCAGCAGCCTGACAACCGCCGCGCAGGTCTCCCAGATACCGCTGCAGTGCCCCCATAGTGTGTACAGGGCGCAGGTACTGACCCCCAGCTCCTGGCCTGATACATAGTGGAGAACTGTCCAGCAGCCTGACAACCGCCGCGCAGGTCTCCCAGATAACGCTGCAGTGCCCCCATAGTGTGTACAGGGCTGCAGGTACTGACCCCCAGCTCCTGGCCTGATACATAGTGGAGAACTGCCCAGCAGCCTGACAACCGCCGCGCAGGTCTCCCAGATAACGCTGCAGTGCCCCCATAGTGTGTACAGGGCGCAGGTACTGACCCCCAGCTCCTGGCCTGATACATAGTGGAGAACTGCCCAGCAGCCTGACAACCGCCGCGCAGGTCTCCCAGATAACGCTGCAGTGCCCCCATAGTGTGTACAGGGCGCAGGTACTGACCCCCAGCTCCTGGCCTGATACATAGTGGAGAACTGCCCAGCAGCCTGACAACCGCCGCGCAGGTCTCCCAGATAACGCTGCAGTGCCCCCATAGTGTGTACAGGGCGCAGGTACTGACCCCCAGCTCCTGGCCTGATACATAGTGGAGAACTGCCCAGCAGCCTGACAACCGCCGCGCAGGTCTCACAGATAACGCTGCAGTGCCCCCATAGTGTGAGCAGGGCGCAGGTACTGACCCCCAGCTCCTGGCCTGATACATAGTGGAGAACTGTCCAGCAGCCTGACAACCACCGCGCAGGTCTCCCAGATAACGCTGCAGTGCCCCCATAGTGTGTACAGGGCGCAGGTACGGACCCCCAGCTCCTGGCCTGATACATAGTGGAGAACTGCCCAGCAGCCTGACAACCGCCGCGCAGGTCTCACAGATAACGCTGCAGTGCCCCCATAGTGTGTACAGGGCGCAGGTACGGACCCCCAGCTCCTGGCCTGATACATAGTGGAGAACTGTCCAGCAGCCTGACAACCGCCGCGCAGGTCTCCCAGATACCGCTGCAGTGCCCCCATAGTGTGTACAGGGCGCAGGTACTGACCCCCAGCTCCTGGCCTGATACATAGTGGAGAACTGCCCAGCAGCCTGACAACCGCCGCGCAGGTCTCCCAGATACCGCTGCAGTGCCCCCATAGTGTGTACAGGGTGCAGGTACGGACCCCCAGCTCCTGGCCTGATACATAGTGGAGAACTGTCCAGCAGCCTGACAACCGCCGCGCAGGTCTCCCAGATACCGCTGCAGTGCCCCCATAGTGTGTACAGGGCGCAGGTACTGACCCCCAGCTCCTGGCCTGATACATAGTGGAGAACTGCCCAGCAGCCTGACAACCGCCGCGCAGGTCTCCCAGATACCGCTGCAGTGCCCCCATAGTGTGTACAGGGTGCAGGTACGGACCCCCAGCTCCTGGCCTGATACATAGTGGAGAACTGCCCAGCAGCCTGACAACCGCCGCGCAGGTCTCCCAGATAACGCTGCAGTGCCCCCATAGTGTGTACAGGGCGCAGGTACGGACCCCCAGCTCCTGGCCTGATACATAGTGGAGAACTGCCCAGCAGCCTGACAACCGCCGCGCAGGTCTCCCAGATAACGCTGCAGTGCCCCCATAGTGTGTACAGGGCGCAGGTACTGACCCCCAGCTCCTGGCCTGATACATAGTGGAGAACTGCCCAGCAGCCTGACAACCGCCGCGCAGGTCTCCCAGATAACGCTGCAGTGCCCCCATAGTGTGTACAGGGCGCAGGTACGGACCCCCAGCTCCTGGCCTGATACATAGTGGAGAACTGTCCAGCAGCCTGACAACCGCCGCGCAGGTCTCCCAGATAACGCTGCAGTGCCCCCATAGTGTGTACAGGGCGCAGGTACTGACCCCCAGCTCCTGGCCTGATACATAGTGGAGAACTGCCCAGCAGCCTGACAACCGCCGCGCAGGTCTCCCAGATAACGCTGCAGTGCCCCCATAGTGTGTACAGGGCGCAGGTACGGACCCCCAGCTCCTGGCCTGATACATAGTGGAGAACTGCCCAGCAGCCTGACAACCGCCGCGCAGGTCTCCCAGATAACGCTGCAGTGCCCCCATAGTGTGTACAGGGCGCAGGTACTGACCCCCAGCTCCTGGCCTGATACATAGTGGAGAACTGCCCAGCAGCCTGACAACCGCCGCGCAGGTCTCCCAGATAACGCTGCAGTGCCCCCATAGTGTGTACAGGGCGCAGGTACTGACCCCCAGCTCCTGGCCTGATACATAGTGGAGAACTGTCCAGCAGCCTGACAACCGCCGCGCAGGTCTCCCAGATAACGCTGCAGTGCCCCCATAGTGTGTACAGGGCGCAGGTACGGACCCCCAGCTCCTGGCCTGATACATAGTGGAGAACTGCCAGCAGCCTGACAACCGCCGCGCAGGTCTCCCAGATAACGCTGCAGTGCCCCCATAGTGTGTACAGGGCGCAGGTACGGACCCCCAGCTCCTGGCCTGATACATAGTGGAGAACTGTCCAGCAGCCTGACAACCGCCGCGCAGGTCTCCCAGATAACGCTGCAGTGCCCCCATAGTGTGTACAGGGCGCAGGTACGGACCCCCAGCTCCTGGCCTGATACATAGTGGAGAACTGCCCAGCAGCCTGACAACCGCCGCGCAGGTCTCCCAGATAACGCTGCAGTGCCCCCATAGTGTGTACAGGGCGCAGGTACGGACCCCCAGCTCCTGGCCTGATACATAGTGGAGAACTGTCCAGCAGCCTGACAACCGCCGCGCAGGTCTCCCAGATAACGCTGCAGTGCCCCCATAGTGTGTACAGGGCGCAGGTACTGACCCCCAGCTCCTGGCCTGATACATAGTGGAGAACTGCCCAGCAGCCTGACAACCGCCGCGCAGGTCTCCCAGATAACGCTGCAGTGCCCCCATAGTGTGTACAGGGCGCAGGTACGGACCCCCAGCTCCTGGCCTGATACATAGTGGAGAACTGTCCCAGCAGCCTGACAACCGCCGCGCAGGTCTCCCAGATAACGCTGCAGTGCCCCCATAGTGTGTACAGGGCGCAGGTACGGACCCCCAGCTCCTGGCCTGATACATAGTGGAGAACTGCCAGCAGCCTGACAACCGCCGCGCAGGTCTCCCAGATAACGCTGCAGTGCCCCCATAGTGTGTACAGGGCGCAGGTACGGACCCCCAGCTCCTGGCCTGATACATAGTGGAGAACTGCCCAGCAGCCTGACAACCGCCGCGCAGGTCTCCCAGATACCGCTGCAGTGCCCCCATAGTGTGTACAGGGCGCAGGTACGGACCCCCAGCTCCTGGCCTGATACATAGTGGAGAACTGCCCAGCAGCCTGACAACCGCCGCGCAGGTCTCCCAGATAACGCTGCAGTGCCCCCATAGTGTGTACAGGGCGCAGGTACGGACCCCCAGCTCCTGGCCTGATACATAGTGGAGAACTGCCCAGCAGCCTGACAACCGCCGCGCAGGTCTCCCAGATAACGCTGCAGTGCCCCCATAGTGTGTACAGGGCGCAGGTACTGACCCCCAGCTCCTGGCCTGATACATAGTGGAGAACTGCCCAGCAGCCTGACAACCGCCGCGCAGGTCTCCCAGATAACGCTGCAGTGCCCCCATAGTGTGTACAGGGCGCAGGTACTGACCCCCAGCTCCTGGCCTGATACATAGTGGAGAACTGCCCAGCAGCCTGACAACCGCCGCGCAGGTCTCCCAGATAACGCTGCAGTGCCCCCATAGTGTGTACAGGGCGCAGGTACGGACCCCCAGCTCCTGGCCTGATACATAGTGGAGAACTGCCCAGCAGCCTGACAACCGCCGCGCAGGTCTCCCAGATAACGCTGCAGTGCCCCCATAGTGTGTACAGGGCGCAGGTACTGACCCCCAGCTCCTGGCCTGATACATAGTGGAGAACTGCCCAGCAGCCTGACAACCGCCGCGCAGGTCTCCCAGATAACGCTGCAGTGCCCCCATAGTGTGTACAGGGCTCAGGTACGGACCCCCAGCTCCTGGCCTGATACATAGTGGAGAACTGCCCAGCAGCCTGACAACCGCCGCGCAGGTCTCCCAGATAACGCTGCAGTGCCCCCATAGTGTGTACAGGGCGCAGGTACGGACCCCCAGCTCCTGGCCTGATACATAGTGGAGAACTGCCCAGCAGCCTGACAACCGCCGCGCAGGTCTCCCAGATAACGCTGCAGTGCCCCCATAGTGTGTACAGGGCGCAGGTACTGACCCCCAGCTCCTGGCCTGATACATAGTGGAGAACTGCCCAGCAGCCTGACAACCGCCGCGCAGGTCTCCCAGATAACGCTGCAGTGCCCCCATAGTGTGTACAGGGCTCAGGTACGGACCCCCAGCTCCTGGCCTGATACATAGTGGAGAACTGCCCAGCAGCCTGACAACCGCCGCGCAGGTCTCCCAGATACCGCTGCAGTGCCCCCATAGTGTGTACAGGGCGCAGGTACGGACCCCCAGCTCCTGGCCTGATACATAGTGGAGAACTGCCCAGCAGCCTGACAACCGCCGCGCAGGTCTCCCAGATAACGCTGCAGTGCCCCCATAGTGTGTACAGGGCGCAGGTACGGACCCCCAGCTCCTGGCCTGATACATAGTGGAGAACTGCCCAGCAGCCTGACAACCGCCGCGCAGGTCTCCCAGATAACGCTGCAGTGCCCCCATAGTGTGTACAGGGCGCAGGTACGGACCCCCAGCTCCTGGCCTGATACATAGTGGAGAACTGTCCAGCAGCCTGACAACCGCCGCGCAGGTCTCCCAGATAACGCTGCAGTGCCCCCATAGTGTGTACAGGGCGCAGGTACGGACCCCCAGCTCCTGGCCTGATACATAGTGGAGAACTGCCCAGCAGCCTGACAACCGCCGCGCAGGTCTCCCAGATAACGCTGCAGTGCCCCCATAGTGTGTACAGGGCGCAGGTACGGACCCCCAGCTCCTGGCCTGATACATAGTGGAGAACTGCCCAGCAGCCTGACAACCGCCGCGCAGGTCTCCCAGATAACGCTGCAGTGCCCCCATAGTGTGTACAGGGCGCAGGTACTGACCCCCAGCTCCTGGCCTGATACATAGTGGAGAACTGTCCAGCAGCCTGACAACCGCCGCGCAGGTCTCCCAGATAACGCTGCAGTGCCCCCATAGTGTGTACAGGGCGCAGGTACTGACCCCCAGCTCCTGGCCTGATACATAGTGGAGAACTGTCCAGCAGCCTGACAACCGCCGCGCAGGTCTCCCAGATAACGCTGCAGTGCCCCCATAGTGTGTACAGGGCGCAGGTACTGACCCCCAGCTCCTGGCCTGATACATAGTGGAGAACTGTCCAGCAGCCTGACAACCGCCGCGCAGGTCTCCCAGATAACGCTGCAGTGCCCCCATAGTGTGTACAGGGCGCAGGTACTGACCCCCAGCTCCTGGCCTGATACATAGTGGAGAACTGTCCAGCAGCCTGACAACCGCCGCGCAGGTCTCCCAGATAACGCTGCAGTGCCCCCATAGTGTGTACAGGGCGCAGGTACTGACCCCCAGCTCCTGGCCTGATACATAGTGGAGAACTGCCCAGCAGCCTGACAACCGCCGCGCAGGTCTCCCAGATAACGCTGCAGTGCCCCCATAGTGTGTACAGGGCTGCAGGTACGGACCCCCAGCTCCTGGCCTGATACATAGTGGAGAACTGTCCAGCAGCCTGACAACCGCCGCGCAGGTCTCCCAGATACCGCTGCAGTGCCCCCATAGTGTGTACAGGGCGCAGGTACTGACCCCCAGCTCCTGGCCTGATACATAGTGGAGAACTGTCCAGCAGCCTGACAACCGCCGCGCAGGTCTCCCAGATAACGCTGCAGTGCCCCCATAGTGTGTACAGGGCGCAGGTACGGACCCCCAGCTCCTGGCCTGATACATAGTGGAGAACTGTCCAGCAGCCTGACAACCGCCGCGCAGGTCTCCCAGATAACGCTGCAGTGCCCCCATAGTGTGTACAGGGCGCAGGTACTGACCCCCAGCTCCTGGCCTGATACATAGTGGAGAACTGCCCAGCAGCCTGACAACCGCCGCGCAGGTCTCCCAGATAACGCTGCAGTGCCCCCATAGTGTGTACAGGGTGCAGGTACTGACCCCCAGCTCCTGGCCTGATACATAGTGGAGAACTGCCCAGCAGCCTGACAACCGCCGCGCAGGTCTCCCAGATAACGCTGCAGTGCCCCCATAGTGTGTACAGGGCGCAGGTACGGACCCCCAGCTCCTGGCCTGATACATAGTGGAGAACTGCCCAGCAGCCTGACAACCGCCGCGCAGGTCTCCCAGATAACGCTGCAGTGCCCCCATAGTGTGTACAGGGCGCAGGTACGGACCCCCAGCTCCTGGCCTGATACATAGTGGAGAACTGCCCAGCAGCCTGACAACCGCCGCGCAGGTCTCCCAGATAACGCTGCAGTGCCCCCATAGTGTGTACAGGGCGCAGGTACTGACCCCCAGCTCCTGGCCTGATACATAGTGGAGAACTGTCCAGCAGCCTGACAACCGCCGCGCAGGTCTCCCAGATAACGCTGCAGTGCCCCCATAGTGTGTACAGGGCGCAGGTACTGACCCCCAGCTCCTGGCCTGATACATAGTGGAGAACTGTCCCAGCAGCCTGACAACCGCCGCGCAGGTCTCCCAGATAACGCTGCAGTGCCCCCATAGTGTGTACAGGGCGCAGGTACTGACCCCCAGCTCCTGGCCTGATACATAGTGGAGAACTGTCCAGCAGCCTGACAACCGCCGCGCAGGTCTCCCAGATAACGCTGCAGTGCCCCCATAGTGTGTACAGGGCGCAGGTACGGACCCCCAGCTCCTGGCCTGATACATAGTGGAGAACTGTCCAGCAGCCTGACAACCGCCGCGCAGGTCTCCCAGATACCGCTGCAGTGCCCCCATAGTGTGTACAGGGCTCAGGTACGGACCCCCAGCTCCTGGCCTGATACATAGTGGAGAACTGCCCAGCAGCCTGACAACCGCCGCGCAGGTCTCCCAGATAACGCTGCAGTGCCCCCATAGTGTGTACAGGGCGCAGGTACGGACCCCCAGCTCCTGGCCTGATACATAGTGGAGAACTGCCCAGCAGCCTGACAACCGCCGCGCAGGTCTCCCAGATAACGCTGCAGTGCCCCCATAGTGTGTACAGGGCGCAGGTACTGACCCCCAGCTCCTGGCCTGATACATAGTGGAGAACTGCCCAGCAGCCTGACAACCGCCGCGCAGGTCTCCCAGATAACGCTGCAGTGCCCCCATAGTGTGTACAGGGCGCAGGTACTGACCCCCAGCTCCTGGCCTGATACATAGTGGAGAACTGCCCAGCAGCCTGACAACCGCCGCGCAGGTCTCCCAGATAACGCTGCAGTGCCCCCATAGTGTGTACAGGGCGCAGGTACTGACCCCCAGCTCCTGGCCTGATACATAGTGGAGAACTGCCCAGCAGCCTGACAACCGCCGCGCAGGTCTCCCAGATAACGCTGCAGTGCCCCCATAGTGTGTACAGGGCGCAGGTACGGACCCCCAGCTCCTGGCCTGATACATAGTGGAGAACTGCCCAGCAGCCTGACAACCGCCGCGCAGGTCTCCCAGATAACGCTGCAGTGCCCCCATAGTGTGTACAGGGCGCAGGTACGGACCCCCAGCTCCTGGCCTGATACATAGTGGAGAACTGCCCAGCAGCCTGACAACCGCCGCGCAGGTCTCCCAGATAACGCTGCAGTGCCCCCATAGTGTGTACAGGGCGCAGGTACGGACCCCCAGCTCCTGGCCTGATACATAGTGGAGAACTGCCCAGCAGCCTGACAACCGCCGCGCAGGTCTCCCAGATACCGCTGCAGTGCCCCCATAGTGTGTACAGGGCGCAGGTACGGACCCCCAGCTCCTGGCCTGATACATAGTGGAGAACTGTCCCAGCAGCCTGACAACCGCCGCGCAGGTCTCCCAGATAACGCTGCAGTGCCCCCATAGTGTGTACAGGGCGCAGGTACGGACCCCCAGCTCCTGGCCTGATACATAGTGGAGAACTGTCCAGCAGCCTGACAACCGCCGCGCAGGTCTCCCAGATAACGCTGCAGTGCCCCCATAGTGTGTACAGGGCGCAGGTACGGACCCCCAGCTCCTGGCCTGATACATAGTGGAGAACTGCCCAGCAGCCTGACAACCGCCGCGCAGGTCTCCCAGATAACGCTGCAGTGCCCCCATAGTGTGTACAGGGCGCAGGTACTGACCCCCAGCTCCTGGCCTGATACATAGTGGAGAACTGCCCAGCAGCCTGACAACCGCCGCGCAGGTCTCCCAGATAACGCTGCAGTGCCCCCATAGTGTGTACAGGGCGCAGGTACGGACCCCCAGCTCCTGGCCTGATACATAGTGGAGAACTGCCAGCAGCCTGACAACCGCCGCGCAGGTCTCCCAGATACCGCTGCAGTGCCCCCATAGTGTGTACAGGGCGCAGGTACGGACCCCCAGCTCCTGGCCTGATACATAGTGGAGAACTGTCCAGCAGCCTGACAACCGCCGCGCAGGTCTCCCAGATAACGCTGCAGTGCCCCCATAGTGTGTACAGGGCGCAGGTACTGACCCCCAGCTCCTGGCCTGATACATAGTGGAGAACTGCCCAGCAGCCTGACAACCGCCGCGCAGGTCTCCCAGATAACGCTGCAGTGCCCCCATAGTGTGTACAGGGCGCAGGTACGGACCCCCAGCTCCTGGCCTGATACATAGTGGAGAACTGTCCCAGCAGCCTGACAACCGCCGCGCAGGTCTCCCAGATAACGCTGCAGTGCCCCCATAGTGTGTACAGGGCGCAGGTACTGACCCCCAGCTCCTGGCCTGATACATAGTGGAGAACTGCCCAGCAGCCTGACAACCGCCGCGCAGGTCTCCCAGATAACGCTGCAGTGCCCCCATAGTGTGTACAGGGCGCAGGTACTGACCCCCAGCTCCTGGCCTGATACATAGTGGAGAACTGCCCAGCAGCCTGACAACCGCCGCGCAGGTCTCCCAGATAACGCTGCAGTGCCCCCATAGTGTGTACAGGGCGCAGGTACTGACCCCCAGCTCCTGGCCTGATACATAGTGGAGAACTGCCCAGCAGCCTGACAACCGCCGCGCAGGTCTCCCAGATAACGCTGCAGTGCCCCCATAGTGTGTACAGGGCGCAGGTACTGACCCCCAGCTCCTGGCCTGATACATAGTGGAGAACTGCCCAGCAGCCTGACAACCGCCGCGCAGGTCTCCCAGATAACGCTGCAGTGCCCCCATAGTGTGTACAGGGCGCAGGTACGGACCCCCAGCTCCTGGCCTGATACATAGTGGAGAACTGCCCAGCAGCCTGACAACCGCCGCGCAGGTCTCCCAGATAACGCTGCAGTGCCCCCATAGTGTGTACAGGGCGCAGGTACGGACCCCCAGCTCCTGGCCTGATACATAGTGGAGAACTGTCCAGCAGCCTGACAACCGCCGCGCAGGTCTCCCAGATAACGCTGCAGTGCCCCCATAGTGTGTACAGGGCGCAGGTACGGACCCCCAGCTCCTGGCCTGATACATAGTGGAGAACTGTCCAGCAGCCTGACAACCGCCGCGCAGGTCTCCCAGATAACGCTGCAGTGCCCCCATAGTGTGTACAGGGCGCAGGTACGGACCCCCAGCTCCTGGCCTGATACATAGTGGAGAACTGCCCAGCAGCCTGACAACCGCCGCGCAGGTCTCCCAGATAACGCTGCAGTGCCCCCATAGTGTGTACAGGGCGCAGGTACTGACCCCCAGCTCCTGGCCTGATACATAGTGGAGAACTGCCCAGCAGCCTGACAACCGCCGCGCAGGTCTCCCAGATAACGCTGCAGTGCCCCCATAGTGTGTACAGGGCGCAGGTACGGACCCCCAGCTCCTGGCCTGATACATAGTGGAGAACTGCCCAGCAGCCTGACAACCGCCGCGCAGGTCTCCCAGATAACGCTGCAGTGCCCCCATAGTGTGTACAGGGCTGCAGGTACTGACCCCCAGCTCCTGGCCTGATACATAGTGGAGAACTGCCCAGCAGCCTGACAACCGCCGCGCAGGTCTCCCAGATAACGCTGCAGTGCCCCCATAGTGTGTACAGGGCTCAGGTACTGACCCCCAGCTCCTGGCCTGATACATAGTGGAGAACTGCCCAGCAGCCTGACAACCGCCGCGCAGGTCTCCCAGATAACGCTGCAGTGCCCCCATAGTGTGTACAGGGCGCAGGTACTGACCCCCAGCTCCTGGCCTGATACATAGTGGAGAACTGCCCAGCAGCCTGACAACCGCCGCGCAGGTCTCCCAGATAACGCTGCAGTGCCCCCATAGTGTGTACAGGGCGCAGGTACGGACCCCCAGCTCCTGGCCTGATACATAGTGGAGAACTGCCCAGCAGCCTGACAACCGCCGCGCAGGTCTCCCAGATAACGCTGCAGTGCCCCCATAGTGTGTACAGGGCGCAGGTACGGACCCCCAGCTCCTGGCCTGATACATAGTGGAGAACTGTCCCAGCAGCCTGACAACCGCCGCGCAGGTCTCCCAGATAACGCTGCAGTGCCCCCATAGTGTGTACAGGGCGCAGGTACGGACCCCCAGCTCCTGGCCTGATACATAGTGGAGAACTGCCCAGCAGCCTGACAACCGCCGCGCAGGTCTCCCAGATAACGCTGCAGTGCCCCCATAGTGTGTACAGGGCGCAGGTACGGACCCCCAGCTCCTGGCCTGATACATAGTGGAGAACTGCCCAGCAGCCTGACAACCGCCGCGCAGGTCTCCCAGATAACGCTGCAGTGCCCCCATAGTGTGTACAGGGCTGCAGGTACGGACCCCCAGCTCCTGGCCTGATACATAGTGGAGAACTGCCCAGCAGCCTGACAACCGCCGCGCAGGTCTCCCAGATAACGCTGCAGTGCCCCCATAGTGTGTACAGGGCTCAGGTACGGACCCCCAGCTCCTGGCCTGATACATAGTGGAGAACTGTCCAGCAGCCTGACAACCGCCGCGCAGGTCTCCCAGATACCGCTGCAGTGCCCCCATAGTGTGTACAGGGCGCAGGTACGGACCCCCAGCTCCTGGCCTGATACATAGTGGAGAACTGCCCAGCAGCCTGACAACCGCCGCGCAGGTCTCCCAGATAACGCTGCAGTGCCCCCATAGTGTGTACAGGGCGCAGGTACTGACCCCCAGCTCCTGGCCTGATACATAGTGGAGAACTGTCCAGCAGCCTGACAACCGCCGCGCAGGTCTCCCAGATAACGCTGCAGTGCCCCCATAGTGTGTACAGGGCGCAGGTACGGACCCCCAGCTCCTGGCCTGATACATAGTGGAGAACTGCCCAGCAGCCTGACAACCGCCGCGCAGGTCTCCCAGATAACGCTGCAGTGCCCCCATAGTGTGTACAGGGCGCAGGTACGGACCCCCAGCTCCTGGCCTGATACATAGTGGAGAACTGCCCAGCAGCCTGACAACCGCCGCGCAGGTCTCCCAGATAACGCTGCAGTGCCCCCATAGTGTGTACAGGGCTCAGGTACTGACCCCCAGCTCCTGGCCTGATACATAGTGGAGAACTGTCCAGCAGCCTGACAACCGCCGCGCAGGTCTCCCAGATACCGCTGCAGTGCCCCCATAGTGTGTACAGGGCTCAGGTACTGACCCCCAGCTCCTGGCCTGATACATAGTGGAGAACTGCCCAGCAGCCTGACAACCGCCGCGCAGGTCTCCCAGATACCGCTGCAGTGCCCCCATAGTGTGTACAGGGCGCAGGTACGGACCCCCAGCTCCTGGCCTGATACATAGTGGAGAACTGCCCAGCAGCCTGACAACCGCCGCGCAGGTCTCCCAGATACCGCTGCAGTGCCCCCATAGTGTGTACAGGGCGCAGGTACTGACCCCCAGCTCCTGGCCTGATACATAGTGGAGAACTGCCCAGCAGCCTGACAACCGCCGCGCAGGTCTCCCAGATAACGCTGCAGTGCCCCCATAGTGTGTACAGGGCTGCAGGTACTGACCCCCAGCTCCTGGCCTGATACATAGTGGAGAACTGCCCAGCAGCCTGACAACCGCCGCGCAGGTCTCCCAGATAACGCTGCAGTGCCCCCATAGTGTGTACAGGGCGCAGGTACGGACCCCCAGCTCCTGGCCTGATACATAGTGGAGAACTGCCCAGCAGCCTGACAACCGCCGCGCAGGTCTCCCAGATAACGCTGCAGTGCCCCCATAGTGTGTACAGGGCGCAGGTACTGACCCCCAGCTCCTGGCCTGATACATAGTGGAGAACTGCCCAGCAGCCTGACAACCGCCGCGCAGGTCTCCCAGATAACGCTGCAGTGCCCCCATAGTGTGTACAGGGCGCAGGTACGGACCCCCAGCTCCTGGCCTGATACATAGTGGAGAACTGCCCAGCAGCCTGACAACCGCCGCGCAGGTCTCCCAGATAACGCTGCAGTGCCCCCATAGTGTGTACAGGGCGCAGGTACGGACCCCCAGCTCCTGGCCTGATACATAGTGGAGAACTGCCCAGCAGCCTGACAACCGCCGCGCAGGTCTCCCAGATAACGCTGCAGTGCCCCCATAGTGTGTACAGGGCGCAGGTACGGACCCCCAGCTCCTGGCCTGATACATAGTGGAGAACTGCCCAGCAGCCTGACAACCGCCGCGCAGGTCTCCCAGATAACGCTGCAGTGCCCCCATAGTGTGTACAGGGCTCAGGTACGGACCCCCAGCTCCTGGCCTGATACATAGTGGAGAACTGCCCAGCAGCCTGACAACCGCCGCGCAGGTCTCCCAGATAACGCTGCAGTGCCCCCATAGTGTGTACAGGGCGCAGGTACGGACCCCCAGCTCCTGGCCTGATACATAGTGGAGAACTGCCCAGCAGCCTGACAACCGCCGCGCAGGTCTCCCAGATAACGCTGCAGTGCCCCCATAGTGTGTACAGGGCGCAGGTACGGACCCCCAGCTCCTGGCCTGATACATAGTGGAGAACTGCCCAGCAGCCTGACAACCGCCGCGCAGGTCTCCCAGATAACGCTGCAGTGCCCCCATAGTGTGTACAGGGCGCAGGTACGGACCCCCAGCTCCTGGCCTGATACATAGTGGAGAACTGCCCAGCAGCCTGACAACCGCCGCGCAGGTCTCCCAGATAACGCTGCAGTGCCCCCATAGTGTGTACAGGGCGCAGGTACGGACCCCCAGCTCCTGGCCTGATACATAGTGGAGAACTGCCCAGCAGCCTGACAACCGCCGCGCAGGTCTCCCAGATAACGCTGCAGTGCCCCCATAGTGTGTACAGGGCGCAGGTACTGACCCCCAGCTCCTGGCCTGATACATAGTGGAGAACTGCCCAGCAGCCTGACAACCGCCGCGCAGGTCTCCCAGATAACGCTGCAGTGCCCCCATAGTGTGTACAGGGCGCAGGTACTGACCCCCAGCTCCTGGCCTGATACATAGTGGAGAACTGCCCAGCAGCCTGACAACCGCCGCGCAGGTCTCCCAGATACCGCTGCAGTGCCCCCATAGTGTGTACAGGGCGCAGGTACTGACCCCCAGCTCCTGGCCTGATACATAGTGGAGAACTGCCCAGCAGCCTGACAACCGCCGCGCAGGTCTCCCAGATAACGCTGCAGTGCCCCCATAGTGTGTACAGGGCGCAGGTACTGACCCCCAGCTCCTGGCCTGATACATAGTGGAGAACTGCCCAGCAGCCTGACAACCGCCGCGCAGGTCTCCCAGATAACGCTGCAGTGCCCCCATAGTGTGTACAGGGCGCAGGTACGGACCCCCAGCTCCTGGCCTGATACATAGTGGAGAACTGCCCAGCAGCCTGACAACCGCCGCGCAGGTCTCCCAGATAACGCTGCAGTGCCCCCATAGTGTGTACAGGGCGCAGGTACGGACCCCCAGCTCCTGGCCTGATACATAGTGGAGAACTGCCCAGCAGCCTGACAACCGCCGCGCAGGTCTCCCAGATAACGCTGCAGTGCCCCCATAGTGTGTACAGGGCGCAGGTACGGACCCCCAGCTCCTGGCCTGATACATAGTGGAGAACTGCCCAGCAGCCTGACAACCGCCGCGCAGGTCTCCCAGATAACGCTGCAGTGCCCCCATAGTGTGTACAGGGCGCAGGTACTGACCCCCAGCTCCTGGCCTGATACATAGTGGAGAACTGCCCAGCAGCCTGACAACCGCCGCGCAGGTCTCCCAGATAACGCTGCAGTGCCCCCATAGTGTGTACAGGGCGCAGGTACGGACCCCCAGCTCCTGGCCTGATACATAGTGGAGAACTGCCCAGCAGCCTGACAACCGCCGCGCAGGTCTCCCAGATAACGCTGCAGTGCCCCCATAGTGTGTACAGGGCGCAGGTACGGACCCCCAGCTCCTGGCCTGATACATAGTGGAGAACTGCCCAGCAGCCTGACAACCGCCGCGCAGGTCTCCCAGATAACGCTGCAGTGCCCCCATAGTGTGTACAGGGCGCAGGTACGGACCCCCAGCTCCTGGCCTGATACATAGTGGAGAACTGTCCAGCAGCCTGACAACCGCCGCGCAGGTCTCCCAGATAACGCTGCAGTGCCCCCATAGTGTGTACAGGGCGCAGGTACGGACCCCCAGCTCCTGGCCTGATACATAGTGGAGAACTGCCCAGCAGCCTGACAACCGCCGCGCAGGTCTCCCAGATAACGCTGCAGTGCCCCCATAGTGTGTACAGGGCTCAGGTACGGACCCCCAGCTCCTGGCCTGATACATAGTGGAGAACTGCCCAGCAGCCTGACAACCGCCGCGCAGGTCTCCCAGATAACGCTGCAGTGCCCCCATAGTGTGTACAGGGCGCAGGTACTGACCCCCAGCTCCTGGCCTGATACATAGTGGAGAACTGCCCAGCAGCCTGACAACCGCCGCGCAGGTCTCCCAGATAACGCTGCAGTGCCCCCATAGTGTGTACAGGGTGCAGGTACTGACCCCCAGCTCCTGGCCTGATACATAGTGGAGAACTGCCCAGCAGCCTGACAACCGCCGCGCAGGTCTCCCAGATAACGCTGCAGTGCCCCCATAGTGTGTACAGGGCGCAGGTACTGACCCCCAGCTCCTGGCCTGATACATAGTGGAGAACTGCCCACCAGCCTGACAACCGCCACGCAGGTCTCCCAGATAACGCTGCAGTGCCCCCATAGTGTGTACAGGGTGCAGGTACGGACCCCCAGCTCCTGGCCTGATACATAGTGGAGAACTGTCCAGCAGCCTGACAACCGCCACGCAGGTCTCCCAGATAACGCTGCAGTGCCCCCATAGTGTGTACAGGGCGCAGGTACTGACCCCCAGCTCCTGGCCTGATACATAGTGGAGAACTGCCCACCAGCCTGACAACCGCCACGCAGGTCTCCCAGATAACGCTGCAGTGCCCCCATAGTGTGTACAGGGCGCAGGTACGGACCCCCAGCTCCTGGCCTGATACATAGTGGAGAACTGTCCAGCAGCCTGACAACCGCCGCGCAGGTCTCCCAGATACCGCTGCAGTGCCCCCATAGTGTGTACAGGGTGCAGGTACGGACCCCCAGCTCCTGGCCTGATACATAGTGGAGAACTGTCCAGCAGCCTGACAACCGCCGCGCAGGTCTCCCAGATACCGCTGCAGTGCCCCCATAGTGTGTACAGGGCGCAGGTACGGACCCCCAGCTCCTGGCCTGATACATAGTGGAGAACTGCCCAGCAGCCTGACAACCGCCGCGCAGGTCTCCCAGATAACGCTGCAGTGCCCCCATAGTGTGTACAGGGCGCAGGTACGGACCCCCAGCTCCTGGCCTGATACATAGTGGAGAACTGCCCAGCAGCCTGACAACCGCCGCGCAGGTCTCCCAGATACCGCTGCAGTGCCCCCATAGTGTGTACAGGGCGCAGGTACGGACCCCCAGCTCCTGGCCTGATACATAGTGGAGAACTGCCCAGCAGCCTGACAACCGCCGCGCAGGTCTCCCAGATAACGCTGCAGTGCCCCCATAGTGTGTACAGGGCTCAGGTACGGACCCCCAGCTCCTGGCCTGATACATAGTGGAGAACTGTCCAGCAGCCTGACAACCGCCGCGCAGGTCTCCCAGATAACGCTGCAGTGCCCCCATAGTGTGTACAGGGCGCAGGTACGGACCCCCAGCTCCTGGCCTGATACATAGTGGAGAACTGCCCAGCAGCCTGACAACTGCCGCGCAGGTCTCCCAGATAACGCTGCAGTGCCCCCATAGTGTGTACAGGGCGCAGGTACGGACCCCCAGCTCCTGGCCTGATACATAGTGGAGAACTGCCCAGCAGCCTGACAACTGCCGCGCAGGTCTCCCAGATAACGCTGCAGTGCCCCCATAGTGTGTACAGGGCTCAGGTACGGACCCCCAGCTCCTGGCCTGATACATAGTGGAGAACTGTCCAGCAGCCTGACAACCGCCGCGCAGGTCTCCCAGATAACGCTGCAGTGCCCCCATAGTGTGTACAGGGCGCAGGTACTGACCCCCAGCTCCTGGCCTGATACATAGTGGAGAACTGCCCAGCAGCCTGACAACCGCCGCGCAGGTCTCCCAGATAATGATGCAGTGCCCCCATAGTGTGTACAGGGCGCAGGTACTGACCCCCAGCTCCTGGCCTGATACATAGTGGAGAACTGCCCAGCAGCCTGACAACCACCGCGCAGGTCTCCCAGATAACGCTGCAGTGCCCCCATAGTGTGTACAGGGCTCAGGTACGGACCCCCAGCTCCTGGCCTGATACATAGTGGAGAACTGTCCAGCAGCCTGACAACCGCCGCGCAGGTCTCCCAGATAACGCTGCAGTGCCCCCATAGTGTGTACAGGGCGCAGGTACTGACCCCCAGCTACTGGCCTGATACATAGTGGAGAACTGTCCAGCAGCCTGACAACCGCCGCGCAGGTCTCCCAGATACCGCTGCAGTGCTCCAAATATAACGTTCTGATGGTTTGTATTTTCCAGCTCACGGCAGATGATCCTTCCAGAGTCCCTTCTGTGCACCATTAGCTGGACCTCTATGGTCAGTCCAGGACGGGGCCCCTTCAAACCGCCAGTAGCCGTCCAGGATGCCCACAGTACCCGGGGTGCCGGAGCAAACTGGAGACGCCCAGCACTCCTCCCCGCCGCCATCTGCCCCAATGAAGGTGAGTGCACACATAGACAATGTCTGCAAGGAGCATAGGGTCCAGGAAGCTGAGATATAAGATGCTGTTTGATGGAGTTCTTGCAGAGTGACGTGGGGTAACACTCCCACCCAGCTACAGACCCTAAACACACCACAGAACATTTCTGAAGTAGTTTCTCCCTCTGTGAAGGAACCTAGAGCTCTGTTCAGCCGGATGACCCTAGATCCTAAATAGAATGGAAGAACTTCAGTGCAGACTGACACGTACACGAGAAGAACAATAGAGAAGAGGGAATAAGAGGACAATGCAACTCCACGTAGCCCTGCAGATGTATAAAGCATGAGGCTGGGTGATAACCCCTATGGTGGTAACTAGAGATGAGGGAATTTCCGCATATCAAATTCGATCACACTTCCTTTGTTGGTAAAAGGTGAATTGCGTTATGGATTCCGTTTCCACGGACCATAACGCAATTCTATAACAGAATGCGTAACGGAATGCCTTTAGAGGCATTCTGTTATTCATTCCGTCATAATAGAAGTCTATGGGCTGCAAAACGGATCCGTCCCGTTTCCGTTATGCAGGGGAGGACTCGGGATCAGGAGAGGACTCTGGATCAGGACTCGGGATCAAGGGAGGACTCGGGATCAGGGGAGGGAGGACTCGGGATCAGGGGAGGACTCGGGATCAGGGGAGGACTCGGGATCAGGGGAGGGAGGACTCGGGATCAGGGGAGGGAGGACTCGGGATCAGGGGAGGGAGGACTCGGGATCAGGGGAGGGAGGACTCGGGATCAGGAGAGGACTCAAGATCAGGGGAGGACTCGGGATCAGGGGAGGGAGGACTCGGGATCAGGGGAGGACTCGGGATCAGGGGAGGACTCGGGATCAGGGGAGGGAGGACTTGGGATCAGAAGAGGACTCAAGATCAGGGGAGGGAGGACTTGGGATCAGAAGAGGACTCAAGATCAGGGGAGGGAGGACTTGGGAACAGGGGAGGACTCAAGATCAGGGGAGGGAGGACTCGGGATCAGAAGAGGACTCAAGATCAGGGGAGGGAGCCCTCGGGATCAGAAGAGGACTCAAGATCAGGGGAGGGAGGACTCGGGATCAGAAGAGGACTCAAGATCAGGGGAGGGAGGACTCGGGATCAGAAGAGGACTCAAGATCAGGGGAGGGAGGACTCGGGATCAGAAGAGGACTCGGGATCAGGGGAGGACTCGGGATCTGTCACCACCAGACATCTGAGAAGCTCTGACAGACATCCTTCAGAACCTCCTCCTTGAGGTTCCTTTTGTTTTGCTTTCGTTTTCTCATCTCGTTAGCCTCTCTCAGCTGTCATGTAGTTGCACTGATTGCATCCCTTTAAATCCCTCCCCATACTGCATCACTTTGCGGTTTATATTACTTCCTGGAGTGTGTGCATGCTGATCCTACTACTGAGTCTTCTACAGATAAGTTTTGTTCATTCATTTGTGTTTTCCTGTTTGCTGGATCCCAGGTGACCCTGACTCCCTCCATATCAAGTGTAGGGAGCCGGTGGTCGTGTCCCCTCACTATTATAGGGTGTTCAGGTGTTTTACAGTCGAGGTACGAGGATATGCGATCATCTACCATTGGGATTTTCGCATAGGCTGAGCAGTTAGGGAGAGAGCCAGGTCTGATGCAGGCCTCTCCCTTTTGTTCCTTAGTTTTGGATCCAGTCAGTCGGATCTTCATTTTGTGTCTTCTAGTTTTCTGTACACCTTCCATGACAGGATCAGGGGAGAACTCGGGATGAGGAGAGGATTCGGGATGAGGAGAGGATTCGGGATGAGGAGAGGATTCGGGATCAGGGGAGGACTCGGGATCAGGGGAGGACTCGGGATCAGGGGAGGACTCGGGATCAGGGGAGGGGACTCGGGATCGGGGGAGGGGACTCGGGATCAGGGGAGGGGACTCGGGATCAGGGGAGGGGACTCGGGATCAGGGGAGGGGACTCGGGATCGGGAGGGGACTCAGGGGATCGGGAGGGGACTCAGGGGATCGGGAGGGGACTCAGGGGATCGGGAGGGGACTCAGGGGATCGGGAGGGGACTCAGGGGATCGGGAGGGGACTCAGGGGATCGGGAGGGGACTCGGGATCGGGAGGGGACTCGGGATCGGGAGGGGACTCGAGCATAACATAAACCGGACGGATCCGTTTTGCAGCCCATTGACTTCTATTATGACGGAATGAATAGCGGAATGTCTCTAAAGGAATTCCGTTGTGGAATTGCGTTTTGGTCCGTGGTAACGGAATCCATAATGCAATTCACCTTTTACCAACAAATGAAGTGTAAACTAATTTCAAAATACGAAATTCGCTCATCTCTAGTGGTAACAGGTTTAAAGGTGGAGCTTTATTTCAGCCTTATAGCAGAGACGAATGATGAAGTGTTTTCTGTCTCAGTGTTGACGTTTTTCACCAGTTTGTTCCCTCGGGAGCTTTTAGTTTTTGTAGAAATTCTGCATCTAATAATAGAACGAAGAAGAAATTCTCAGAAATGGTTTTATAAGCAAAGACTAAATCCAGTTACATGACCACCGAAACGGGGATCACACGCTGGCGGCGGTCCCATCATGTGCCGGGCACGGCTCTGCTTCATAGAGCTAAACATCTGCTGCAGGACCACTCACACAGTCCATAAATTGTAAGATGGGACACAGGACAGAAGTAGTACTGTGCAGTGTCCATATATACAGGACAGAAGTGGTACTGTGCAGAGTCCATATATACAGAATAAGAGCAGATACTGAGGATTACACCTGGTATACAGGACAGGAGAAGTGGTACTGTGCAGTGTATATATATATACAGAATAAGAGCAGAGACTGAGGATTACACCCAGTATACAGGACAGGAGAAGTGGTACTGTGCAGTGATCTGCAGAAGGTTTAACCATGGCCCCTACAGTCCCCTGATCTGCTGAAGGTTTTCCCATGGTCCTCACAGTCCCCTGATCTGATGAAGGTTTTACCATGGCCCTCACAGTCCCCTGATCTGCAGAAGGTTTAACCATGGCCCCTACAGTCCCCTGATCTGCTGAAGGTTTTCCCATGGTCCTCACAGTCCCCTGATCTGCTGAAGGTTTCACCATGGCCCTTACAGTCCCCTGATCTGCTGAGGGTTTTACCATGGCCCTCACAGTCCCCTGATCTGCTGAAGGCTTCACCATGGCCCTCACAGTCCCCTGATCTGCTGAAGGTTCTACCATTCCCCTCACAGTCCCCTGATCTGCTGAAGGTTTCACCATGGCCCTCACAGTCCCCTGATCTGCTGAAGGTTTCACCATGGCCCTTACAGTCCCCTGATCTGCTGAGGGTTTTACCATGGCCCTCACAGTCCCCTGATCTGCTGAAGGTTCTACCATTCCCCTCACAGTCCCCTGATCTGCTGAAGGTTTCACCATGGCCCTCACAGTCCCCTGATCTGCTGAGGGTTTTACCATAGTCCTCACAGTCCTCTGATCTGCTGAAGGTTCTACCATTCCCCTCACAGTCCCCTGATCTGCTGAAGGTTTCACCATGGCCCTCACAGTCCCCTGATCTGCTGAAGGTTTCACCATGGTCCTCACAGTCGCCTGATCTGCTGAACGTTTTACCATGGCCCTCACAGTCCCCTGATCTGCTGAAGGTTTCACCATGGTCCTCACAGTCGCCTGATCTGCTGAACGTTTTACCATGGCCCTCACAGTCCTCTGATCCGCTGATAGTTTTACCATGGCCCATCACAGTCCTCTGATCTGCTGAAGGTTCTACTATGGTCTTCATAGTCCCCTGATCTGCTGAAGGTTTTACCATGGTCCTCATAGTCCCCTGATCTGCTGAAGGTTTCACCATGGCCCTCACAGTCCCCTGATCTGCTGAAGGTTTTACCATGATCCTCATAGTCCCCTAATCTGCTAAAGGTTTTGCCATGGTCCTCACAGTCCCCTGATCTGTTGAAGGTTTTACCATGGTCCTCACAGTCCCCTGATCTGCTGAAGGTTTTACCATGGCCCTCACAGTCCCCTGATCTGAACATCATTGGAAATATGTGGAGAAGATGTCTTCAAGATAGAATGGAGGGAAATCCTCTAATAATTCCACGCTAGTTCCTTCTTAAGGTCAATAATTTATAAACAATTTATTATTTTCAGGATGCAGCAGCCGGCGGGAGAGCCTGCGCCCCACCATCGATAGTTCTACCAGAACCTGGAAATTCTATGGAGGAGAACTGTCTAGAAAGTAGCCGGTAAGGAGCTCTGTCATGATGACAATGTCCGACATTTACATATCTCATTGTGTGAGGAGGTTTTGAGGGCTTAGAGGACTAGACGACCATTCTACCATTTTACTAACACTGTTTCATATTATTTTATTTCACCAGGGGGCCCATTTAGCTTTAGGACATCTCTTAGGTGCCCTATGGGCAGCACGGGGGCTCCTGCTTTCCAATGTGACCAGGGCAATATCTACATGTGGTTTGCATGTTCTCTCCGTGTTCATGTGGGTTTCCTTCCAGCACTCTGGTTTCCTGCCACAAGCCAAGACTCTTGCCCCACTTGAGTGCATTCAGCGCTGCAGAAAATATTAGCGCGATGTAAGCAAGAAAAATAAAGAAAAAGTGGATTTACATACTCCTCTCTGATGAAGAGGCTGAAACACCATCAGCAGTCTCCAAGTACCACATTGCTGTATAGCATCCGCATAATACTGCCAGAGTCTACATAATGTTTCCTTGCAGTAACCATAATACTTCCCACATAATAGCAAATTGTACCACTATACAGTGCTCAAGTAATACTTCCATACTCAACTTACATAATACTGCCATTAAGTGCACATATTATATCATCATACAGTACCAAAATAATACTCACATGCATGAACCAGATATGCTACTATAATAATACTGCCATTCAGAACGCTTATAATACTGCCAGCAGTATTTAAATGATACCAACATGCAGTGGTCAAATAACACTGCCATACATTGCCTACATAATAATGCCATGCAATGCCCAAACCATGCTGCCATATAGTGCCAGCATAATACTTCATTATGTTCTCTAGTAATAATAATGCTACAAAGTAATCAGATAATACTACCATGCAGAAGCAGATGATACCACCATACAGAGTTCAGGACGAGATGGCGCAGGAGTTACCCTTTTATTAGTGACAGATCTTGTGTTTTGTCCCACAGACCCCACAGTCCGTCCTTCAGATCCAGCCGTCAGTCCAGATCATCCTTCTCGTCCCCAAGCTCCTTGATGTCTGTGGGTAAGCTCACAGTTGGGGGGTCTCTCCCTGGCACAGCTGCCCGGGCCCCCGCTTTATGTATATTATACACTGAACGTTACAAAAGGGACCTGAGGTTACATTTCTATGTTCTTCACGTCACTACATAAGAGGTGCCATACGTCTCCTGTCACCCCAGATACCTCAGTGATTATGGGTGGCCGGGGGCACCCGGGGGCATCACATCCTGGCAGATGCCTCAAGGGTGACTTTTCACTTTGATGCTAAATACTAAAAGCTATGCATGTGGCCTGCCAAGACACAGCACCGGCGGAGGCTTCACAGTGTTTACTGGAGCAGTCTCCAAAACATCACAGCGCGACCGCAGCCGGAGAGCCGGGAACATCGCGTGCGTGGAGAGGGGTCCCGGGGGGTGGACAGTCTCCAGTCCCGTACAATTGTTTCTCCTCCGTAATGCTGGGGACAGGGTGGTCCTGGGTATTAATTCCACCCTCTAGTGTATGACAATGTAACAAGATCTGATCAATTGTGTCATAAATGTAGCATTTTGGAGGGCGCTTGAAAGGTCCGTGGCAGATTTGCAACTTTTTGCAGTTTTACGCCACTCGCTACATTAGGGAAGTGGGTGGAAAAAAAGTTGCAGAATCGCCACCCGGCTCTTCCAATTTCTGTTTCAGATAAAAACGGCCATGTGATCGATCTGATCCATGACAGTCTTCCCGACGTCCGGATGTCAGAGGAGGATAAGAAGAAGAACCTGCAGTTATTGGAAGAGGCCAAAAAAGTCAGTGAGAAGTTCCTGACCCGGAGGGGGCGACGCTCGAGATGCAGCCTCTCCGACTCCCCCACAGGTAGTTTGTGTATTAAAGGGGTTGTCAGCTTTTACGACACTAATACCTCATCATTGTACCTCAAAAAGTTCATCAACTTTATCATATAGTTTGTATTTAATTTCCTCTGTTTGCTGTGAAGGAAGGGCCTGACATCCCAACGCTTTGTTACAATGTGTCAGGAGGGATACATACAGAGGGGCCACTACATGAATAGATAACACTTTCAGCTCTGCTGCATCTCTACAAGGGCATAGTACCCTACAGGCAGCTGACACAATGTGGCTGGAGGCAGGGGCCCTCTTCTTCTCTCATATATCTGAAGTATAGACACCTAGAACTCCTGTCCTGTATATGATACCAATGTGCATTATCCGCTCTGCTCCCCAGGACACATGTGTATGCTATAACCAGACTTCCATCTCTTTCCATACAGTGTCTTCCCCATCACTGAGCCCCAAAGTGTCTCCAGTGCCGTCCCGGAGCAACTCCTTCACCTTCCCCGCAGCTCCAGGTAAAGCAGAGCAAAGATTATGGCCTGGGCTCCTATAATGTGGGCTTCTATAGTTAGATCTCCTATGGTTTGTGGTCCCATAGTCTGGGGTGTTATAGTATGGGCCCCTATAGCCTGGGCTCCTGTACTATGGGCTCCTATAGCCTGGGCTCCTGTAGTATGGGCACCTATAGCCTGGGCTCCTGTAGTATGGGCACCTATAGCTTGGGCTCCTGTAGTATAGGCACCTATAGCTTGGGCTCCTGTAGTATGGGAACCTATAGCCTGGGCTCCTGTAGTATGGGCACCTGTAGTATGGGCACCTATAGCCTGGGTCCTATAACCAGCACCTTACCAGGTAGTAGAAGGGACATGTGAGCGGCTGCTGATTGGTGGCACGCGTGATATTGTGAGCACCGGGGCTGGCTGGCAGTATTATGGGCAGCAAGCACTGCGCATGGGACTGCTGTGGGGACTGTGGATATCTGCTGCTACTACTAGAGGTCAGTGTTTGACGGTGCACCATTATAGGTAGTGTGCATTGCTGGCTGTGGGCATCACTACAGCCGCAGCAATGCCTGTGGCCCCAAGGTTGAGGGGTCCAGTCTGGAGCAGGAACATTAGTCCCTTTTTAAGGGAGAATGCCCCTGCTGCTGTTTGCATTAATGAGGGCCCATTCCTAATATAGCTATAGGGCTCCTGAATTCTTATTAAGCCCCTGCCTGGTTTGCACTGCCAGCATGATATAACTGGCACTAGGATCAAACATAGACTGCATGGGGCCCCTGGAGACTCTCTATGGGCCCCTTGCACTTTAGTAACAACAGTCAAGCTTTTACGTGCATTTACTCCGTCCCTTAGATGTAATCTGCCAAGAAGATGAGTTGGAGGTTGCAGTGGATCCCTTTACCTTCTGGGACCCAGTGCAGCAGCACATACGGTATATCTCTGTACGGACATTGCAGTGCGGGTCCATAGTAAGCAGCCACATCCTGTTATCTGATGATTTGGAGGTTGCAGTGGGTCCCCTTACCTTCTGGGACCCGGTGCAGCTGCACATACGGTATATCTGCCCCGAGGGGCTCTGTACGGACATTGCAGTGCGGGTCCATAGTAAGCAGTCACTTCCTGTTATCAGATGATTTGGAGGTTGCAGTGGGTCCCCTTACCTTCTGGGACCCGGTGCAGCGGCACATATGGTATATCTGCCCCTGAGGGGCTCTGTACGGACATTGCAGTGCGGGTCCATAGTAAGCAGCCACATCCTGTTATCTGATGATTTGGAGGTTGCAGTGGGTCCCCTTACCTTCTAGGACCCGATGTAGCTGCACATACGGTATATCTGCCCCGAGGGGCTCTGTACGGACATTGCAGTGCGGGTCCATAGTAAGCAGTCACATCCTGTTATCTGATGATTTGGAGGTTGCAGTGGGTCCCCTTACCTTCTGGGACCCGGTGCAGCTGCACATACGGTATATCTGCCCCTGAGGGGCTCTGTACGGACATTGCAGTGCGGGTCCATAGTAAGCAGCCACATCCTGTTATCTGATGATTTGGAGGTTGCAGTGGGTCCCCTTACCTTCTGGGACCCGGTGCAGCAGCACATATGGTATATCTGCCCCTGAGGGGCTCTGTACGGACATTGCAGTGCGGGTCCATAGTAAGCAGCCACATCCTGTTATCTGATGATTTGGAGGTTGCAGTGGGTCCCCTTACCTTCTGGGACCTGGTGCAGCAGCACATATGGTATATCTGCCCCGAGGGGCTCTGTACGGACATTGCAGTGCGGGTCCATAGTAAGCAGTCACATCCTGTTAGCAGATGATTTGGAGGTTGCAGTGGGTCCCCTTACCTTCTGGGACCCGGTGCAGCAGCACATATGGTATATCTGCCCCTGAGGGGCTCTGTACGGACATTGCAGTGCGGGTCCATAGTAAGCAGTCACATCCTGTTATCTGATGATTTGGAGGTTGCAGTGGGTCCCCTTACCTTCTAGGACCCGGTGCAGCAGCACATACGGTATATCTGCCCCTGAGGGGCTCTGTACGGACGTTGCAGTGCGGGTCCATAGTAAGCAGTCACATCCTGTTATTTGATGATTTGGAGGTTGCAGTGGGTCCCTTACCTTCTAGGACCCGATGCAGCTGCACATACGGTATATCTGCCCCGAGGGGCTCTATACAGACATTGCAGTGCGGGTCCATAGTGAGCAGTCACATCCTGTTATCTGATGATTTGGAGGTTGCAGTGGGTCCCCTTACCTTCTAGGACCCGGTGCAGCAGCACATACGGTATATCTGCCCCGATGGGCTCTGTACGGACATTGCAGTGCGGGTCCATAGTAAGCAGTCACATCCTGTTATTTGATGATTTGGAGGTTGCAGTGGGTCCCTTACCTTCTAGGACCCGATGCAGCTGCACATACGGTATATCTGCCCCGAGGGGCTCTGTAAGGACATTGCAGTGCGGGTCCATAGTAAGCAGTCACATCCTGTTATTTGATGATTTGGAGGTTGCAGTGGGTCCCTTACCTTCTAGGACCCGATGCAGCTGCACATACGGTATATCTGCCCCTGAGGGGCTCTGTACGGACATTGCAGTGCGGGTCCATAGTGAGCAGTCACATCCTGTTATCTGATGATTTGGAGGTTGCAGTGGGTCCCCTTACCTTCTAGGACCCGGTGCAGCTGCACATACGGTATATCTGCCCCGAGGGGCTCTGTACGGACATTGCAGTGCGGGTCCATAGGAAGCAGTCACATCCTGTTATCTGATGATTTGGAGGTTGCAGTGGGTCCCCTTACCTTCTAGGACCCGATGCAGCTGCACATACGGTATATCTGCCCCTGAGGGGCTCTGTACGGACCTTGCAGTGCGGGTCCATAGTGAGCAGTCACATCCTGTTATCTGATGATTTGGAGGTTGCAGTGGGTCCCCTTACCTTCTGGGACCCGGTGCAGCAGCACATATGGTATATCTGCCCTAAGGGGCTCTGTACGGACATTGCAGTGCGGGTCCATAGTGAGCAGTCACATCCTGTTATCTGATGATTTGGAGGTTGCAGTGGGTCCCCTTACCTTCTGGGACCCGGTGCAGCTGCACATATGGTATAAATGCCCCTGAGGGGCTCTGTACGGACATTGCAGTGCGGGTCCATAGTGAGCAGTCACTTCCTGTTATCTGATGATTTGGAGGTTGCAGTGGGTCCCCTTACCTTCTAGGACCCGGTGCAGCTGCACATATGGTATATCTGCCCCTGAGGGGTTCTGTACGGACATTGCAGTGCGGGTCCATAGTAAGCAGTCACATCCTGTTATCTGATGATTTGGAGGTTGCAGTGGGTCCCCTTACCTTCTGGGACCCGGTGCAGCTGCACATATGGTATATCTGCCCCGAGGGGCTCTGTACAGACATTGCAGTGCGGGTCCATAGTAAGCAGTCACATCCTGTTATCTGATGATTTGGAGGTTGCAGTGGGTCCCCTTACCTTCTGGGAGGTGCAGCTGCACATATGGTATATCTGCCCCTGAGGGGCTCTGTACGGACATTGCAGTGCGGGTCCATAGTAAGCAGTCACATCCTGTTATCTGATGATTTGGAGGTTGCAGTGGGTCCCCTTACCTTCTGGGAGGTGCAGCTGCACATACGGTATATCTGCCCCTGAGGGGCTCTGTACGGACATTGCAGTGCGGGTCCATAGTAAGCAGTCACATCCTGTTATCTGATGATTTGGAGGTTGCAGTGGGTCCCCTTACCTTCTAGGACCCGATGTAGCTGCACATACGGTATATCTGCCCCTGAGGGGCTCTGTAAGGACATTGCAGTGCGGGTCCATAGTAAGCAGTCACATCCTGTTATCTGATGATTTGGAGGTTGCAGTGGGTCCCTTTACCTTCTAGGACCCGGTGCAGCAGCACATACGGTATATCTGCCCCGAGGGGCTCTGTAAGGACATTGCAGTGCGGGTCCATAGTGAGCAGTCACATCCTGTTATCTGATGATTTGGAGGTTGCAGTGGGTCCCCTTACCTTCTGGGACCCGGTGCAGCTGCACATACGGTATATCTGCCCCTGAGGGGCTCTGTACAGACATTGCAGTGCGGGTCCATAGGAAGCAGTCACATCCTGTTCTCTGATGATTTGGAGGTTGCAGTGGGTCCCCTTACCTTCTAGGACCTGATGTAGCTGCACATACGGTATATCTGCCCCTGAGGGGCTCTGTACGGACATTGCAGTGCGGGTCCATAGTAAGCAGTCACATCCTGTTAGCAGATGATTTGGAGGTTGCAGTGGGTCCCCTTACCTTCTAGGACCCGGTGCAGCAGCACATATGGTGTGGCGAAACCAACCTCGCCACGGTGTTTTGGAGGGGGCTGTTTGAAGGCCTCTTGCCTCAGGATTATGGCCCATAGTAACTGTAAAGGAGAAGACAGACCGGCCGCACAGCTTAACTCTGTCTGTAGAATTGTATTTTATGTTATTATGCGTTCGGTTACATTGTATGTTATGTGAGGGCACCCAGATAGCTAATATTATTGTATTCGTGTATTCTGAGTGCCAGTCACCTAATGATATGCACTCAGACTTGAGCTATCTGGGGATATGTTACATGTCTGTGTTTGCTGTGGGGGTGTGCCATTGTGTGTTTAAATGGTGATGTCTGTCCTGTTGTCTCCACATGTGTATTGGCGATCTCCCTTTGTCCTGAGAGATAATTGGATTGTCTTCGGTCGTCTCCGGGACAGAGAGGAGGAAACCATGATGCATTGTGGGGATATGTTGTATCTGTTCTGTATTTGCAAAACTGTAATAAAAACCAGGCTGAGTGTGCCAGCACTTCAGACCACTGCTGACCCTCAACACGGAGCCTTGTCTCGTTATTGGGGGGATTCCCTGTATGCTGTTAGAGACTGATTGCCAGGAGTGTAAGCTGACTGTACGCTTTTCCTGTTCGTCTGCTGGCAGCTATTCGCGAGGTTCCAGTTTGGAGTGCTATTTTGTATCCAGTTCGGGAGGTTGGTGTTCTGCAGTAGCTGTGCCTGTCTCTCGGAAAGGGGCATATCGCCTAAACGGATTTTAACCCCTTGTCTGCTGAAACGGTGCCGTTACATTGGTGGCAGCAGTGGGATCGTTCCTACAGCCAGAAGGACAGCTACAGGAGACACCATTTCTGTGGATTCTACAATTTAAGGGCAACGCATGTCCCAGTACAGCGACCCTAAAAGCACCAGGATGGAACCAGCAGTGTTATACGAGGAGGAGGACCTGGATGGCCGGGATGCATTAAGGAAAGGCATCTGGTACCAGGCCCTGGATAATGTACAATACCAGCGAGGTGAGAGTCTCCCCAGTGAAGAGCAGCGGTTGCAGAAGTAAGTGGCCCTGCGGATGTCCTTCCTGGGAGAGCAGCCCCTGGAGGAATGGGTGATAGAACTACAGCACCGGGTATGGCAGGAGCTATGGCTGGAGGATGCCTACCAGGCGCTTTGGTGGTATGTGGCACAGTTTATACCCTGGACAGCTGAGCATGACAAGCCAGAGGGAGAGGAGTTTGATGGTCCTGGCTTGTTATGGGAGTCCTTTGCAGAGCCTGACTTCGGGAGCCCTGCACAGTCCAGACTTCAGGACATTTTCTATGAGAGGGAGGCTAGGCATGAGTGGGATGACCCCCATGAGGTAGAGCAAGACCTGGCTCACCTAGCAAGCCTGGAGTGGGAACTGGAGCAGGACTACCGAGATCTCTTCCACTCCATTGAGAAGGCTCAGCAGGACGGTAAGGTGACAGACCCAGATCCAGACCCATTCAGCTGGGCAGATATTGTAGAGTGTTACTGGGAAGGACCCCAGGTGGCCGTTGGAGATGGGACCAAGGTCTCTCCACCGGTCCTGCAGGGAATTGGGAGCCTAGTCTCCATTCCCCAGCGGCAGGCTGAGTTACAGGGGGCAGAGGTAGTTGTTCCTGTCCCCCAGCAGCAGAGTGATATGCCGGGAAGGCAGTGTGAAGTGCAGGGAGGGGAGAGCAGCGGCCTCCCTCCCCAGCGGCAGGCTGAGTTACAGGGGGCAGAGGTAGTTGTTCCTGCCCCCCAGCAGCAGCATGATTTTTTGGAAATTGGGAGCCGAGTCTCCATTCCCCAGCGGCAGGCTGAGTTACAGGGGGCAGAGGTAGTTGTTCCTGCCCCCCAGCAGCAGCATGTTTTTTTGGGAATTGGGAGCCCAGTCTCCATTCCCCAGCGGCAGACGGAGTTACAGGGGGCAGAGACAGTCAGTCCTGTCCCCCAGCGGCAGAGTGTCCTACAGGGAATAGAGAGCCCAGTCTCCTTTCCCCAGCAGCAGGACACTGTATTGGGAGCGGAGGCGGTCGGTCGCCCTCCCCAGCGGCTGGAAGTATGTATGGGAGAGGAGCACGTTACCCCCTCTCCCCAGCGGCAGCTTAACGCACCAGGGGGAGACAGTAAGCCCCACAACTGTGCAGATGGGACCGTGGTCTCTGCACTTACAGCACAGGGGGTAGGGACAGTCGGTCCTGTCCCCCAGCAACAGGGCAGTTTAGCCAAAGGGGAGACAGTCGGTTTCCCCCTCCAACAACCAGGCTCCAACCAGGCTTCTTCCGTGGTAACGCTGGCACCAGGGCTGAGTACCGCTGATCCCTGCCCACAAAGCAACCTCCACTCCAAACCAGGGAGCAACTCAGAGACCGGGAGTACCAGCTACCAATATAACCTTGGTGGATTCACTGGACAGAGACAGCCTACTAAATTCAGCAGGTCCAGTATTGGGTTGTGGGTGGGCTGCCAGACTAACTCAGGTACCGACCGGCGTGAGGTCAGGTATCTGGTTAGTCTTCCCTGGGGGGGGGAGATGTGTGGCGAAACCAACCTCGCCACTGGGTTTTGGAGAGGGCTGTTTAAAAGCCTCTTGCCTCAGGATTATGGCCCATAGTAACTTTAAAGGAGAAGACAGACCGGCCGCACAGCTTAAATCTGTCTGTAGAATTGTATTTTATGTTATTATGCGTTCGGTTACATTGTATGTTATGTGAGGGCACCCAGATAGCTAATAGTATTGTATTCGTGTATTCTGAGTGCCAGTCACCTAATGATATGCACTCAGACTTGAGCTATCTGGGGATATGTTACATGTCTGTGTTTGCTGTGGGGGTGTGCCATTGTGTGTTTGGGTGGTGATTCCTGTCCTGTTGTCTCCACGTGTGTATTGGCGATCTCCCCTTTGTCCTGAGAGATAATTGGATTGTGTTCGGTCGTCTCCGGGACGGAGGGGAGGAAACCATGATGCATTGTGGGGATATGTTGTATCTGTCCTGTATCTGCAACAAACTGTAATAAAAACCAGGCTAGGTGTGCCAGCACTTCAGATCACTGCTGACCCTCAAGACGGAGCCTTGTCTCGTTATTGGGGGGATTCCCTGTATGCTGTTGGAGACTGATTGCCAGGAGTGTAAGCTGATTGGATCCTTTTCCTGTTCGTCTGCTGACAGCTATTTGTGAGGTTCCAGTTTGGAGTGCTATTTTGTATCCAGTTCGGGAGGTTGGTGTTCTGCAGTAGCTGTGCCTGTCTCTCGGAAAGGGGCATATCGACTAAACGGATTTTAACCCCTTGTCTGCTGAAACGGTGCCGTTACATATGGTATATCTGCCCCGAGGGGCTCTGTAAGGACATTGCAGTGCGGGTCCATAGTAAGCAGTCACATCCTGTTATTTGATGATTTGGAGGTTGCAGTGGGTCCCTTACCTTCTAGGACCCGATGCAGCTGCACATACGGTATATCTGCCCCGAGGGGCTCTATACAGACATTGCAGTGCGGGTCCATAGTGAGCAGTCACATCCTGTTATCTGATGATTTGGAGGTTGCAGTGGGTCCCCTTACCTTCTAGGACCCGGTGCAGCAGCACATACGGTATATCTGCCCCGATGGGCTCTGTACGGACATTGCAGTGCGGGTCCATAGTAAGCAGTCACATCCTGTTATTTGATGATTTGGAGGTTGCAGTGGGTCCCTTACCTTCTAGGACCCGATGCAGCTGCACATACGGTATATCTGCCCCGAGGGGCTCTGTAAGGACATTGCAGTGCGGGTCCATAGTAAGCAGTCACATCCTGTTATTTGATGATTTGGAGGTTGCAGTGGGTCCCTTACCTTCTAGGACCCGATGCAGCTGCACATACGGTATATCTGCCCCTGAGGGGCTCTGTACGGACATTGCAGTGCGGGTCCATAGTGAGCAGTCACATCCTGTTATCTGATGATTTGGAGGTTGCAGTGGGTCCCCTTACCTTCTAGGACCCGGTGCAGCTGCACATACGGTATATCTGCCCCGAGGGGCTCTGTACGGACATTGCAGTGCGGGTCCATAGGAAGCAGTCACATCCTGTTATCTGATGATTTGGAGGTTGCAGTGGGTCCCCTTACCTTCTAGGACCCGATGCAGCTGCACATACGGTATATCTGCCCCTGAGGGGCTCTGTACGGACCTTGCAGTGCGGGTCCATAGTGAGCAGTCACATCCTGTTATCTGATGATTTGGAGGTTGCAGTGGGTCCCCTTACCTTCTGGGACCCGGTGCAGCAGCACATATGGTATATCTGCCCTAAGGGGCTCTGTACGGACATTGCAGTGCGGGTCCATAGTGAGCAGTCACATCCTGTTATCTGATGATTTGGAGGTTGCAGTGGGTCCCCTTACCTTCTGGGACCCGGTGCAGCTGCACATATGGTATAAATGCCCCTGAGGGGCTCTGTACGGACATTGCAGTGCGGGTCCATAGTGAGCAGTCACTTCCTGTTATCTGATGATTTGGAGGTTGCAGTGGGTCCCCTTACCTTCTAGGACCCGGTGCAGCTGCACATATGGTATATCTGCCCCTGAGGGGTTCTGTACGGACATTGCAGTGCGGGTCCATAGTAAGCAGTCACATCCTGTTATCTGATGATTTGGAGGTTGCAGTGGGTCCCCTTACCTTCTGGGACCCGGTGCAGCTGCACATATGGTATATCTGCCCCGAGGGGCTCTGTACAGACATTGCAGTGCGGGTCCATAGTAAGCAGTCACATCCTGTTATCTGATGATTTGGAGGTTGCAGTGGGTCCCCTTACCTTCTGGGAGGTGCAGCTGCACATATGGTATATCTGCCCCTGAGGGGCTCTGTACGGACATTGCAGTGCGGGTCCATAGTAAGCAGTCACATCCTGTTATCTGATGATTTGGAGGTTGCAGTGGGTCCCCTTACCTTCTGGGAGGTGCAGCTGCACATACGGTATATCTGCCCCTGAGGGGCTCTGTACGGACATTGCAGTGCGGGTCCATAGTAAGCAGTCACATCCTGTTATCTGATGATTTGGAGGTTGCAGTGGGTCCCCTTACCTTCTAGGACCCGATGTAGCTGCACATACGGTATATCTGCCCCTGAGGGGCTCTGTAAGGACATTGCAGTGCGGGTCCATAGTAAGCAGTCACATCCTGTTATCTGATGATTTGGAGGTTGCAGTGGGTCCCTTTACCTTCTAGGACCCGGTGCAGCAGCACATACGGTATATCTGCCCCGAGGGGCTCTGTAAGGACATTGCAGTGCGGGTCCATAGTGAGCAGTCACATCCTGTTATCTGATGATTTGGAGGTTGCAGTGGGTCCCCTTACCTTCTGGGACCCGGTGCAGCTGCACATACGGTATATCTGCCCCTGAGGGGCTCTGTACAGACATTGCAGTGCGGGTCCATAGGAAGCAGTCACATCCTGTTCTCTGATGATTTGGAGGTTGCAGTGGGTCCCCTTACCTTCTAGGACCTGATGTAGCTGCACATACGGTATATCTGCCCCTGAGGGGCTCTGTACGGACATTGCAGTGCGGGTCCATAGTAAGCAGTCACATCCTGTTAGCAGATGATTTGGAGGTTGCAGTGGGTCCCCTTACCTTCTAGGACCCGGTGCAGCAGCACATATGGTGTGGCGAAACCAACCTCGCCACGGTGTTTTGGAGGGGGCTGTTTGAAGGCCTCTTGCCTCAGGATTATGGCCCATAGTAACTGTAAAGGAGAAGACAGACCGGCCGCACAGCTTAACTCTGTCTGTAGAATTGTATTTTATGTTATTATGCGTTCGGTTACATTGTATGTTATGTGAGGGCACCCAGATAGCTAATATTATTGTATTCGTGTATTCTGAGTGCCAGTCACCTAATGATATGCACTCAGACTTGAGCTATCTGGGGATATGTTACATGTCTGTGTTTGCTGTGGGGGTGTGCCATTGTGTGTTTAAATGGTGATGTCTGTCCTGTTGTCTCCACATGTGTATTGGCGATCTCCCTTTGTCCTGAGAGATAATTGGATTGTCTTCGGTCGTCTCCGGGACAGAGAGGAGGAAACCATGATGCATTGTGGGGATATGTTGTATCTGTTCTGTATTTGCAAAACTGTAATAAAAACCAGGCTGAGTGTGCCAGCACTTCAGACCACTGCTGACCCTCAACACGGAGCCTTGTCTCGTTATTGGGGGGATTCCCTGTATGCTGTTAGAGACTGATTGCCAGGAGTGTAAGCTGACTGTACGCTTTTCCTGTTCGTCTGCTGGCAGCTATTCGCGAGGTTCCAGTTTGGAGTGCTATTTTGTATCCAGTTCGGGAGGTTGGTGTTCTGCAGTAGCTGTGCCTGTCTCTCGGAAAGGGGCATATCGCCTAAACGGATTTTAACCCCTTGTCTGCTGAAACGGTGCCGTTACATTGGTGGCAGCAGTGGGATCGTTCCTACAGCCAGAAGGACAGCTACAGGAGACACCATTTCTGTGGATTCTACAATTTAAGGGCAACGCATGTCCCAGTACAGCGACCCTAAAAGCACCAGGATGGAACCAGCAGTGTTATACGAGGAGGAGGACCTGGATGGCCGGGATGCATTAAGGAAAGGCATCTGGTACCAGGCCCTGGATAATGTACAATACCAGCGAGGTGAGAGTCTCCCCAGTGAAGAGCAGCGGTTGCAGAAGTAAGTGGCCCTGCGGATGTCCTTCCTGGGAGAGCAGCCCCTGGAGGAATGGGTGATAGAACTACAGCACCGGGTATGGCAGGAGCTATGGCTGGAGGATGCCTACCAGGCGCTTTGGTGGTATGTGGCACAGTTTATACCCTGGACAGCTGAGCATGACAAGCCAGAGGGAGAGGAGTTTGATGGTCCTGGCTTGTTATGGGAGTCCTTTGCAGAGCCTGACTTCGGGAGCCCTGCACAGTCCAGACTTCAGGACATTTTCTATGAGAGGGAGGCTAGGCATGAGTGGGATGACCCCCATGAGGTAGAGCAAGACCTGGCTCACCTAGCAAGCCTGGAGTGGGAACTGGAGCAGGACTACCGAGATCTCTTCCACTCCATTGAGAAGGCTCAGCAGGACGGTAAGGTGACAGACCCAGATCCAGACCCATTCAGCTGGGCAGATATTGTAGAGTGTTACTGGGAAGGACCCCAGGTGGCCGTTGGAGATGGGACCAAGGTCTCTCCACCGGTCCTGCAGGGAATTGGGAGCCTAGTCTCCATTCCCCAGCGGCAGGCTGAGTTACAGGGGGCAGAGGTAGTTGTTCCTGTCCCCCAGCAGCAGAGTGATATGCCGGGAAGGCAGTGTGAAGTGCAGGGAGGGGAGAGCAGCGGCCTCCCTCCCCAGCGGCAGGCTGAGTTACAGGGGGCAGAGGTAGTTGTTCCTGCCCCCCAGCAGCAGCATGATTTTTTGGAAATTGGGAGCCGAGTCTCCATTCCCCAGCGGCAGGCTGAGTTACAGGGGGCAGAGGTAGTTGTTCCTGCCCCCCAGCAGCAGCATGTTTTTTTGGGAATTGGGAGCCCAGTCTCCATTCCCCAGCGGCAGACGGAGTTACAGGGGGCAGAGACAGTCAGTCCTGTCCCCCAGCGGCAGAGTGTCCTACAGGGAATAGAGAGCCCAGTCTCCTTTCCCCAGCAGCAGGACACTGTATTGGGAGCGGAGGCGGTCGGTCGCCCTCCCCAGCGGCTGGAAGTATGTATGGGAGAGGAGCACGTTACCCCCTCTCCCCAGCGGCAGCTTAACGCACCAGGGGGAGACAGTAAGCCCCACAACTGTGCAGATGGGACCGTGGTCTCTGCACTTACAGCACAGGGGGTAGGGACAGTCGGTCCTGTCCCCCAGCAACAGGGCAGTTTAGCCAAAGGGGAGACAGTCGGTTTCCCCCTCCAACAACCAGGCTCCAACCAGGCTTCTTCCGTGGTAACGCTGGCACCAGGGCTGAGTACCGCTGATCCCTGCCCACAAAGCAACCTCCACTCCAAACCAGGGAGCAACTCAGAGACCGGGAGTACCAGCTACCAATATAACCTTGGTGGATTCACTGGACAGAGACAGCCTACTAAATTCAGCAGGTCCAGTATTGGGTTGTGGGTGGGCTGCCAGACTAACTCAGGTACCGACCGGCGTGAGGTCAGGTATCTGGTTAGTCTTCCCTGGGGGGGGGAGATGTGTGGCGAAACCAACCTCGCCACTGGGTTTTGGAGAGGGCTGTTTAAAAGCCTCTTGCCTCAGGATTATGGCCCATAGTAACTTTAAAGGAGAAGACAGACCGGCCGCACAGCTTAAATCTGTCTGTAGAATTGTATTTTATGTTATTATGCGTTCGGTTACATTGTATGTTATGTGAGGGCACCCAGATAGCTAATAGTATTGTATTCGTGTATTCTGAGTGCCAGTCACCTAATGATATGCACTCAGACTTGAGCTATCTGGGGATATGTTACATGTCTGTGTTTGCTGTGGGGGTGTGCCATTGTGTGTTTGGGTGGTGATTCCTGTCCTGTTGTCTCCACGTGTGTATTGGCGATCTCCCCTTTGTCCTGAGAGATAATTGGATTGTGTTCGGTCGTCTCCGGGACGGAGGGGAGGAAACCATGATGCATTGTGGGGATATGTTGTATCTGTCCTGTATCTGCAACAAACTGTAATAAAAACCAGGCTAGGTGTGCCAGCACTTCAGATCACTGCTGACCCTCAAGACGGAGCCTTGTCTCGTTATTGGGGGGATTCCCTGTATGCTGTTGGAGACTGATTGCCAGGAGTGTAAGCTGATTGGATCCTTTTCCTGTTCGTCTGCTGACAGCTATTTGTGAGGTTCCAGTTTGGAGTGCTATTTTGTATCCAGTTCGGGAGGTTGGTGTTCTGCAGTAGCTGTGCCTGTCTCTCGGAAAGGGGCATATCGACTAAACGGATTTTAACCCCTTGTCTGCTGAAACGGTGCCGTTACATATGGTATATCTGCCCCGAGGGGCTCTGTAAGGACATTGCAGTGCGGGTCCATAGTAAGCAGTCACATCCTGTTATCTGATGATTTGGAGGTTGCAGTGGGTCCCCTTACCTCCTGGGACCCGGTGCAGCAGTACATACGGTATATCTGCCCCGAGGGGCTCTGTACGGACATTGCAGTGCGGGTCCATAGTAAGCAGTCACATCCTGTTATCTGATGATTTGGAGGTTGCAGTGGGTCCCCTTACCTTCTAGGACCCGGTGCAGCAGCACATACGGTATATCTGCCCCTGAGGGGCTCTGTACGGACATTGCAGTGCGGGTCCATAGTAAGCAGTCACATTCTGTTATCTGATGATTTGGAGGTTGCAATGGGTCCCCTTACCTTCTGGGACCCGGTGCAGCTGCACATACGGTATATCTGCCCCTGAGGGGCTCTGTACAGACATTGCAGTGCGGGTCCATAGGAAGCAGTCACATCCTGTTATCTGATGATTTGGATGTTGCAGTGGGTCCCCTTACCTTCTAGGACCCGATGTAGCTGCACATACGGTATATCTGCCCCTGAGGGGCTCTGTAAGGACATTGCAGTGCGGGTCCATAGTAAGAAGTCACTTCCTGTTATCTGATGATTTGGAGGTTGCAGTGGGTCCCCTTACCTTCTAGGACCCGGTGCAGCAGCACATACGGTATATCTGCCCCGAGGGGCTCTGTACGGACATTGCAGTGCGGGTCCATAGTAAGCAGTCACATCCTGTTATCTGATGATTTGGAGGTTGCAGTGGGTCCCCTTACCTTCTGGGACCCGGTGCAGCAGCACATATGGTATATCTGCCCCGAGGGGCTCTGTAAGGACATTGCAGTGCGGGTCCATAGTAAGCAGTCACATCCTGTTATCTGATGATTTGGAGGTTGCAGTGGGTCCCCTTACCTTCTAGGACCCGATGCAGCTGCACATACGGTATATCTGCCCCGAGGGGCTCTGTACGGACATTGCAGTGCGGGTCCATAGTAAGCAGTCACATCCTGTTATCTGATGATTTGGAGGTTGCAGTGGGTCCCCATACCTTCTAGGACCCGGTGCAGCTGCACATACGGTATATCTGCCCCTGAGGGGTTCTGTACGGACATTGCAGTGCGGGTCCATAGTAAGCAGTCACATCCTGTTATCTGATGATTTGGAGGTTGCAGTGGGTCCCCATACCTTCTAGGACCCGGTGCAGCTGCACATACGGTATATCTGCCCCTGAGGGGCTCTGTACGGACATTGCAGTGCGGGTCCATAGTAAGCAGTCACATCCTGTTATCTGATGATTTGGAGGTTGCAGTGGGTCCCCTTACCTTCTAGGACCCGGTGCAGCAGCACATATGGTATATCTGCCCCTGAGGGGCTCTGTACGGACATTGCAGTGCGGGTCCATAGTAAGCAGTCACATCCTGTTATCTGATGATTTGGAGGTTGCAGTGGGTCCCTTACCTTCTAGGGCCCGATGCAGCTGCACATATGGTATATCTGCCCCTGAGGGGTTCTGTACGGACATTGCAGTGCGGGTCCATAGTAAGCAGTCACATCCTGTTATCTGATGATTTGGAGGTTGCAGTGGGTCCCCTTACCTTCTAGGACCCGGTGCAGCAGCACATATGGTATATCTGCCCCGAGGGGCTCTGTAAGGACATTGCAGTGCGGGTCCATAGTAAGCAGTCACATCCTGTTATCTGATGATTTGGAGGTTGCAGTGGGTCCCCTTACCTTCTGGGACCCGGTGCAGCTGCACATACGGTATATCTGCCCCTGAGGGGCTCTGTACAGACATTGCAGTGCGGGTCCATAGGAAGCAGTCACATCCTATTCTCTGATGATTTGGAGGTTGCAGTGGGTCCCCTTACCTTCTAGGACCCGATGTAGCTGCACATACGGTATATCTGCCCCTGAGGGGCTCTGTAAGGACATTGCAGTGCGGGTCCATAGTAAGCAGTCACTTCCTGTTATCTGATGATTTGGAGGTTGCAGTGGGTCCCCTTACCTTCTGGGACCCGGTGCAGCGGCACATATGGTATAGCTGCCCCTAAGGGGCTCTGTACGGACATTGCAGTGCGGGTCCATAGTAAGCAGTCACATCCTGTTATCTGATGATTTGGAGGTTGCAGTGGGTCCCCTTACCTTCTAGGACCCGGTGCAGCAGCACATATGGTATATCTGCCCCGAGGGGCTCTGTAAGGACATTGCAGTGCGGGTCCATAGTAAGCAGTCACATCCTGTTATCTGATGATTTGGAGGTTGCAGTGGGTCCCCTTACCTTCTGGGACCCGGTGCAGCTGCACATACGGTATATCTGCCCCTGAGGGGCTCTGTACAGACATTGCAGTGCGGGTCCATAGGAAGCAGTCACATCCTGTTATCTGATGATTTGGAGGTTGCAGTGGGTCCCCTTACCTTCTGGGACCCGGTGCAGCAGTACATACGGTATATCTGCCCCGAGGGGCTCTGTACGGACATTGCAGTGCGGGTCCATAGTAAGCAGTCACATCCTGTTATCTGATGATTTGGAGGTTGCAGTGGGTCCCCTACCTTCTAGGACCCGGTGCAGCGGCACATATGGTATATCTGCCCCTGAGGGGCTCTGTACGGACATTGCAGTGCGGTTCCATAGTAAGCAGTCACATCCTGTTATCTGATGATTTGGAGGTTGCAGTGGGTCCCCTTACCTTCTAGGACCCGGTGCAGCGGCACATATGGTATATCTGCCCCTGAGGGGCTCTGTACGGACATTGCAGTGCGGGTCCATAGTAAGCAGTCACATCCTGTTATCAGATGATTTGGAGGTTGCAGTGGGTCCCCTTACCTCCTGGGACCCGGTGCAGCAGCACATACGGTATATCTGCCCCGAGGGGCTCTGTACGGACATTGCAGTGCGGGTCCATAGTGAGCAGTCACATCCTGTTATCAGATGATTTGGAGGTTGCAGTGGGTCCCCTTACCTTCTGGGAGGTGCAGCTGCACATATGGTATATCTGCCCCTGAGGGGTTCTGTACGGACATTGCAGTGCGGGTCCATAGTAAGCAGTCACATCCTGTTATCTGATGATTTGGAGGTTGCAGTGGGTCCCCTTACCTTCTAGGACCCGGTGCAGTAGCACATACGGTATATCTGCCCCGAGGGGCTCTGTACGGACATTGCAGTGCGGGTCCATAGTAAGCAGTCACATCCTGTTATCTGATGATTTGGAGGTTGCAGTGGGTCCCCTTACCTTCTAGGACCTGATGTAGCTGCACATACGGTATATCTGCCCCTGAGGGGCTCTGTAAGGACATTGCAGTGCGGGTCCATAGTAAGCAGCCACATCCTGTTATCTGATGATTTGGAGGTTGCAGTGGGTCCCTTTACCTTCTAGGACCCGGTGCAGCAGCACATACGGTATATCTCTGTACGGACATTGCAGTGCGGGTCCATAGTAAGCAGTCACATCCTGTTATCTGATGATTTGGAGGTTGCAGTGGGTCCCCTTACCTCCTGGGACCCGGTGCAGCAGTACATACGGTATATCTGCCCCGAGGGGCTCTGTACGGACATTGCAGTGCGGGTCCATAGTAAGCAGTCACATCCTGTTATCAGATGATTTGGAGGTTGCAGTGGGTCCCCTTACCTTCTAGGACCTGATGTAGCTGCACATACGGTATATCTGCCCCTGAGGGGCTCTGTAAGGACATTGCAGTGCGGGTCCATAGTAAGCAGCCACATCCTGTTATCTGATGATTTGGAGGTTGCAGTGGGTCCCTTTACCTTCTAGGACCCGGTGCAGCAGCACATACGGTATATCTGCCCCTGAGGGGCTCTGTACGGACATTGCAGTGCGGGTCCATAGTAAGCAGTCACATCCTGTTATCTGATGATTTGGAGGTTGCAGTGGGTCCCTTTACCTTCTGGGACCCGGTGCAGCAGCACATACGGTATATCTGCCCCGAGGGGCTCTGCACGGACCTTGCAGTGCGGGTCCATAGTAAGCAGTCACATCCTGTTATCTGATGATTTGGAGGTTGCAGTGGGTCCCCTTACCTCCTGGGACCCGGTGCAGCAGTACATACGGTATATCTGCCCCGAGGGGCTCTGTACGGACATTGCAGTGCGGGTCCATAGTAAGCAGTCACATCCTGTTATCTGATGATTTGGAGGTTGCAGTGGGTCCCTTTACCTTCTAGGACCCGGTGCAGCAGCACATACGGTATATCTGCCCCTGAGGGGTTCTGTACGGACATTGCAGTGCGGGTCCATAGTAAGCAGTCACATCCTGTTATCTGATGATTTGGAGGTTGCAGTGGGTCCCCTTACCTTCTGGGACCCGGTGCAGCAGCACATACGGTATATCTGCCCCGAGGGGCTCTGCACGGACCTTGCAGTGCGGGTCCATAGTAAGCAGTCACATCCTGTTATCTGATGATTTGGAGGTTGCAGTGGGTCCCTTTACCTTCTGGGACCCGGTGCAGCGGCACATACGGTATATCTGCCCCGAGGGGCTCTGTACGGACATTGCAGTGCGGGTCCATAGTAAGCAGTCACATCCTGTTATCTGATGATTTGGAGGTTGCAGTGGGTCCCTTTACCTTCTGGGACCCGGTGCAGCAGCACATACGGTATATCTGCCCCGAGGGGCTCTGTACGGACATTGCAGTGCGGGTCCATAGTAAGCAGTCACATCCTGTTATCTGATGATTTGGAGGTTGCAGTGGGTCCCTTTACCTTCTGGGACCCGGTGCAGCGGCACATACGGTATATCTGCCCTGAGGGGCTCTGTACGGACCTTGCAGTGCGGGTCCATAGTAAGCAGTCACATCCTGTTATCTGATGATTTGGAGGTTGCAGTGGGTCCCTTTACCTTCTAGGACCCGGTGCAGCAGCACATACGGTATATCTGCCCCTGAGGGGTTCTGTACGGACATTGCAGTGCGGGTCCATAGTAAGCAGTCACATCCTGTTATCTGATGATTTGGAGGTTGCAGTGGGTCCCCTTACCTTCTGGGACCCGGTGCAGCAGCACATACGGTATATCTGCCCCGAGGGGCTCTGCACGGACCTTGCAGTGCGGGTCCATAGTAAGCAGTCACATCCTGTTATCTGATGATTTGGAGGTTGCAGTGGGTCCCTTTACCTTCTGGGACCCGGTGCAGCGGCACATACGGTATATCTGCCCCGAGGGGCTCTGTACGGACATTGCAGTGCGGGTCCATAGTAAGCAGTCACATCCTGTTATCTGATGATTTGGAGGTTGCAGTGGGTCCCTTTACCTTCTGGGACCCGGTGCAGCAGCACATACGGTATATCTGCCCCGAGGGGCTCTGTACGGACATTGCAGTGCGGGTCCATAGTAAGCAGTCACATCCTGTTATCTGATGATTTGGAGGTTGCAGTGGGTCCCTTTACCTTCTGGGACCCGGTGCAGCGGCACATACGGTATATCTGCCCTGAGGGGCTCTGTACGGACCTTGCAGTGCGGGTCCATAGTAAGCAGTCACATCCTGTTATCCCTGATCCGTGATCGCTACGCTGCTGCTTGGTGACTTCAGCCGCCTCCTCCTTGAATCCCTATAACGATTGACTAATAATAGTTCTGTAAATGAGGAAACATTGTTCCCGTCAGAATTCCACTTTTTGGGGCTTGCTGCCAGACGCTCAGCATTTTTCCTCTTTCACTTCTTTTACGTTTCGGCGCTTGGTGTCGGGCGGGCGCCGCTTCACTGTGACTATATTAGGTATCCAGAGCGGCCAGACAGAAGGGGCGCTCAGTGGGGGGCCGTCTGTGGCTGCAATAAGCCCCCCTCCACCAGCATCCTGCACGAGGGTCAGCCAGTGGGGGCGGCCTCAGCACTGGTCAGTAAAATACTCTGCAGCTCCCAGTGGACTTTGTCTTTCAGTCCCTCACCATTTTCAAGATCTGTTTCATTCAATAACAGCAAGCATTCATTGCAACCCCAATAACTGTCCAGCTGAACCAGCAGTTCATTAGGGGGGATCACTGATACACTGTAACGAGCTGTGCACAGCTGTCAGTTGAACAGGATTAGGATGGATTTTCAGCCATTTGTTTACATTCACTGACAGCAAGCAGAGACCTGGAAAATTGTGAGGAATTCAAACACTGTGTCCATTATAAAGCTCCAGGATAACGCCTCAGAAGACCTCTGGGGCCCTATAGGTGGCCATTGCAGCGGAGGGGGGGGGGGGGGGCAGATACTTTTTACATTGTAAATCAATCATTATGTTAATGAGGCGATTACCCTTTTCTTACAGGATCCGATCCCGGCCCCAATGTCTTCCCTGCAGCTGCCACATCACTGCCGGTAAGAAGATCCATCACCGTATATGTAGTGTACAGTATATACAGCGGATCTCTGTGTACAGTATATACATCAGGTCTCTGTGTACAGTATATACATCAGATCTCTCTGTGTACAGTATATACATCAGATCTCTCTGTGTACAGTATATACATCAGATCTCTGTGTACAGTATATACATCAGATCTCTGTGTACAGTATATACATCAGGTCTCTGTGTACAGTATATACATCAGATCTCTGTGTACAGTATATACAGCAGATCTCTCTGTGTACAGTATATACATCAGATCTCTGTGTACAGTATATACATCAGATCTCTGTGTACAGTATATACATCAGATCTCTGTGTACAGTATATACATCAGGTCTCTGTGTACAGTATATACATCAGGTCTCTGTGTACAGTATATACATCAGATCTCTGTGTACAGTATATACATCAGGTCTCTGTGTACAGTATATACAGCGGATCTCTGTGTACAGTATATACATCAGATCTCTGTGTACAGCATATACATCGGATCTGTGTGTACAGTATATACATCAGGTCTCTGTGTACAGTATATACATCAGATCTGTGTACAGTATATACAGCGGATCTCTGTGTACAGTATATACATCAGATCTCTGTGTACAGTATATACATCAGATCTCTGTGTACAGTATATACATCAGGTCTCTGTGTACAGTATATACATCAGATCTCTGTGTACAGTATATACAGCGGATCTCTCTGTGTACAGTATATACATCAGGTCTCTGTGTACAGTATATACATCAGATCTCTGTGTACAGTATATACATCAGGTCTCTGTGTACAGTATATACATCAGGTCTCTGTGTACAGTATATACATCAGATCTCTGTGTACAGTATATACATCAGGTCTCTGTGTACAGTATATACAGCGGATCTCTGTGTACAGTATATACATCAGATCTCTGTGTACAGTATATACAGCGGATCTCTGTGTACAGTATATACAGCGGATCTCTGTGTACAGTATATACATCAGGTCTCTGTGTACAGTATATACATCAGATCTGTGTACAGTATATACAGCGGATCTCTGTGTACAGTATATACATCAGATCTCTGTGTACAGTATATACATCAGGTCTCTGTGTACAGTATATACATCAGATCTCTGTGTACAGTATATACATCAGGTCTCTGTGTACAGTATATACATCAGGTCTCTGTGTACAGTATATACATCAGGTCTCTGTGTACAGCATATACATCGGATCTCTGTGTACAGTATATACAGCGGATCTCTGTGTACAGTATATACATCAGATCTCTCTGTGTACAGTATATACAGCGGATCTCTGTGTACAGTATATACATCAGATCTCTGTGTACAGTATATACATCAGATCTCTCTGTGTACAGTATATACATCAGGTCTCTGTGTACAGTATATACATCAGATCTCTGTGTACAGTATATACAGCGGATCTCTCTGTGTACAGTATATACATCAGGTCTCTGTGTACAGTATATACATCAGATCTGTGTACAGTATATACAGCGGATCTCTGTGTACAGTATATACATCAGATCTCTGTGTACAGTATATACATCAGGTCTCTGTGTACAGTATATACAGCGGATCTCTCTGTGTACAGTATATACATCAGATCTCTGTGTACAGTATATACATCAGGTCTCTGTGTACAGTATATACATCAGGTCTCTGTGTACAGTATATACAGCGGATCTCTGTGTACAGTATATACATCAGATCTCTGTGTACAGTATATACAGCGGATCTCTGTGTACAGTATATACATCAGATCTCTGTGTACAGTATATACAGCGGATCTCTGTGTACAGTATATACATCAGATCTCTGTGTACAGTATATACATCAGATCTCTCTGTGTACAGTATATACATCAGGTCTCTGTGTACAGTATATACATCAGATCTCTGTGTACAGTATATACAGCGGATCTCTCTGTGTACAGTATATACATCAGGTCTCTGTGTACAGTATATACATCAGATCTGTGTACAGTATATACAGCGGATCTGTGTACAGTATATACATCAGATCTCTGTGTACAGTATATACATCAGGTCTCTGTGTACAGTATATACAGCGGATCTCTCTGTGTACAGTATATACATCAGATCTCTGTGTACAGTATATACATCAGATCTCTCTGTGTACAGTATATACAGCGGATCTCTGTGTACAGTATATACATCAGGTCTCTGTGTACAGTATATACATCAGGTCTCTGTGTACAGTATATACAGCGGATCTCTGTGTACAGTATATACATCAGATCTCTGTGTACAGTATATACATCAGGTCTCTGTGTACAGTATATACAGCGGATCTCTCTGTGTACAGTATATACATCAGATCTCTGTGTACAGTATATACATCAGATCTCTGTGTACAGTATATACAGCGGATCTCTGTGTACAGTATATACAGCAGGTCTCTGTGTACAGTATATACATCAGATCTCTGTGTACAGTATATACATCAGATCTCTGTGTACAGTATATACATCGGATCTCTGTGTACAGTATATACATCGGATCTCTGTGTACAGTATATACATCAGATCTCTGTGTACAGTATATACATCAGATCTCTGTGTACAGTATATACATCAGATCTCTGTGTACAGTATATACATCAGATCTCTCTGTGTACAGTATATACATCAGGTCTCTGTGTACAGTATATACAGCGGATCTCTGTGTACAGTATATACAGCGGATCTCTGTGTACAGTATATACATCAGATCTCTGTGTACAGTATATACAGCGGATCTCTGTGTACAGTATATACAGCGGATCTCTCTGTGTACAGTATATACATCAGGTCTCTGTGTACAGTATATACATCAGATCTGTGTACAGTATATACAGCGGATCTCTGTGTACAGTATATACAGCGGATCTCTCTGTGTACAGTATATACATCAGATCTCTGTGTACAGTATATACATCAGATCTCTGTGTACAGTATATACATCAGATCTCTGTGTACAGTATATACATCAGATCTCTGTGTACAGTATATACAGCGGATCTCTGTGTACAGTATATACATCGGGTCTCTGTGTACAGTATATACATCGGGTCTCTGTGTACAGTATATACATCAGGTCTCTGTGTACAGTATATACATCAGATCTCTGTGTACAGTATATACATCAGGTCTCTGTGTACAGTATATACATCAGGTCTCTGTGTACAGTATATACATCAGGTCTCTGTGTACAGTATATACATCAGGTCTCTGTGTACAGTATATACATCAGGTCTCTGTGTACAGTATATACATCAGATCTCTGTGTACAGTATATACATCAGGTCTCTGTGTACAGTATATACATCAGGTCTCTGTGTACAGTATATACATCAGGTCTCTGTGTACAGTATATACATCAGGTCTCTGTGTACAGTATATACATCAGATCTCTGTGTGTACAGTATATACAGCGGATCTCTGTGTACAGTATATACAGCGGATCTCTCTGTGTACAGCATATACATCAGATCTCTGTGTACAGTATATACAGCAGATCTCTGTGTACAGTATATACATCGGATCTCTGTGTACAGTATATACATCAGATCTCTGTGTACAGTATATACATCAGGTCTCTGTGTACAGTATATACATCAGATCTGTGTGTACAGTATATACATCAGATCTCTGTGTACAGTATATACATCAGATCTCTGTGTACAGTATATACATCGGATCTCTGTGTACAGTATATACATCAGATCTCTGTGTACAGTATATACATCAGATCTCTCTGTGTACAGTATATACATCAGATCTCTGTGTGTACAGTATATACATCGGATCTCTGTGTACAGTATATACATCGGATCTCTGTGTACAGTATATACATCGGATCTCTGTGTACAGTATATACATCGGATCTCTGTGTACAGTATATACATCAGGTCTCTGTGTACAGTATATACATCAGATCTCTGTGTACAGTATATACATCAGATCTCTGTGTACAGTATATACAGCGGATCTCTGTGTACAGTATATACATCAGATCTCTCTGTGTACAGTATATACATCAGGTCTCTGTGTACAGTATATACATCGGATCTCTGTGTGTACAGTATATACATCAGATCTCTGTGTGTACAGTATATACAGCGGATCTCTGTGTACAGTATATACATCGGATCTCTCTGTGTACAGTATATACATCAGATCTCTGTGTACAGTATATACATCAGATCTCTGTGTACAGTATATACAGCGGATCTCTGTGTACAGTATATACATCAGATCTCTGTGTACAGTATATACATCAGGTCTCTGTGTACAGTATATACATCAGATCTGTGTGTACAGTATATACATCAGATCTCTGTGTGTACAGTATATACAGCGGATCTCTGTGTACAGTATATACAGCGGATCTCTGTGTACAGCATATACATCAGATCTGTGTACAGTATATACATCAGATCTGTGTACAGTATATACATCAGATCTCTGTGTACAGTATATACAGCGGATCTCTCTGTGTACAGCATATACATCAGATCTGTGTACGGTATATACATCAGATCTGTGTACGGTATATACATCAGATCTCTGTGTACAGTATATACATCAGATCTGTGTGTACAGTATATACATCAGATCTCTGTGTACAGTATATACAGCGGATCTCTCTGTGTACAGCATATACATCAGATCTCTGTGTACAGTATATACAGCAGATCTCTGTGTACAGTATATACATCGGATCTCTGTGTACAGTATATACATCAGATCTCTCTGTGTACAGTATATACATCGGATCTGTGTGTACAGTATATACATCGGATCTCTGTGTACAGTATATACATCAGATCTCTGTGTGTACAGTATATACATCGGATCTGTGTGTACAGTATATACAGCAGATCTCTGTGTACAGTATATACATCAGATCTCTGTGTACAGTATATACATCAGATCTCTGTGTACAGTATATACATCAGATCTGTGTGTACAGTATATACATCAGATCTCTGTGTACAGTATATACATCAGATCTCTGTGTACAGTATATACATCAGATCTCTGTGTACAGTATATACATCAGATCTCTGTGTACAGTATATACATCAGATCTCTGTGTACAGTATATACATCGGATCTCTGTGTACAGTATATACAGCGGATCTCTGTGTACAGTATATACATCAGATCTCTGTGTACAGCATATACATCAGATCTCTGTGTACAGTATATACATCAAATCTCTGTGTACAGTATATACATCAGATCTCTGTGTACAGTATATACATCAGGTCTCTGTGTACAGTATATACATCGGATCTCTGTGTACAGTATATACAGACGTGGACAAAATTGTTGGTACCCTTTGGTCAATGAAAGAAAAAGTCACAATGGTCACAGAAATAACTTTAATCTGACAAAAGTAATAATAAATTAAAATTCTATAAATGTTAACCAATGAAAGTCAGACATTGTTTTTCAACCATGCTTCAACAGAATTATGTAAAAAAATAAACTCATGAAACAGGCATGGACAAAAATGATGGTACCCCTAACTTAATATTTTGTTGCGCAACCTTTTGAGGCAATCACTGCAATCAAACGCTTCCTGTAACTGTCAATGAGACATCTGCACCTCTCAGCAGGTATTTTGGCCCACTCCTCATGAGCAAACTGCTCCAGTTGTGTCCGGTTTGAAGGGTGCCTTTTCCAGACTGCATGTTTCAGCTCCTTCCAAAGATGCTCAATAGGATTGAGGTCAGGGCTCATAGAAGGCCACTTTAGAATAGTCCAATTTTTTCCTCTTAGCCATTCTTGGGTGTTTTTAGCGGTGTGTTTTGGGTCATTGTCCTGTTGCAAGACCCATGACCTGCGACTGAGACCAAGCTTTCTGACACTGGCTAGTACATTTCTCTCTAGAATTCCTTGATAGTCTTGAGATTTCATTGTACCCTGCACAGATTCAAGACACCCTGTGCCAGACGCAGCAAAGCAGCCCCAGAACATAACAGAGCCTCCTCCATGTTTCACAGTAGGGACAGTGTTCTTTTCTTGATATGCTTCATTTTTTCGTCTGTGAACATACAGCTGATGTGCCTTGGCAAAAACTTCGATTTTTGTCTCATCTGTCCACAGGACATTCTCCCAGAAGCTTTGTGGCTTGTCAACATGTAGTTTGGCATATTCCAGTCTTGCTTTTTTATGATTCGTTTTCAACAATGGTGTCCTCCTTGGTCGTCTCCCATGTAGTCCACTTTGGCTCAAACAACGACGGATGGTGCGATCTGACACTGATGTTCCTTGAGCATGAAGTTCACCTTGAATCTCTTTAGAAGTCTTTCTAGGCTCTTTTGTTACCATTCGGATTATCCGTCTCTTAGATTTGTCATCAATTTTCCTCCTGCGGCCACGTCCAGGGAGGTTGGCTACAGTCCCATGGATCTTAAACTTATGAATAATATGTGCAACTGTACTCACAGGAACATCTAGTTGCTTGGAGATGGTCTTATAGCCTTTACCTTTAACATGCTTGTCTATAATTTTCTTTCTGATCTCTTGAGACAGCTCTTTCCTTTGCTTCCTCTGGTCCATGTCGAGTGTGGTACACACCATATCACCAAACAACACAGTGATTACCTGGAGCCATATATATAGGCCCAATGGCTGATTACAAGGTTGTAGACACCTGTGATGCTAATTAGTGGACACACCTTGAATTAACATGTCCCTTTGGTCACATTATGTTCTGTGTTTTCTAGGGGTACCATCATTTTTGTCCATGCCTGTTTCATGAGTTTATTTTTTTACATAATTCTGTTGAAGCATGGTTGAAAAACAATGTCTGACTTTCATTGGTTAACATTTATAGAATTTTAATTTATTATTACTTTTGTCAGATTAAAGTTATTTCTGTGACCATTGTGACTTTTTCTTTCATTGACCAAAGGGTACCAACAATTTTGTCCACGTCTGTACATCGGATCTCTGTGTACAGTATATACATCGGATCTCTGTGTACAGTATATACATCAGATCTCTGTGTACAGCATATACATCAGATCTCTGTGTACAGTATATACAGCGGATCTCTGTGTACAGTATATACATCAGATCTCTGTGTACAGTATATACATCGGATCTCTGTGTGTACAGTATATACATCGGATCTCTGTGTACAGTATATACATCGGATCTCTGTGTGTACAGTATATACATCAGATCTCTGTGTACAGTATATACAGCGGATCTCTGTGTACAGTATATACATCAGATCTCTGTGTACAGCATATACATCAGATCTCTGTGTACAGTATATACATCAAATCTCTGTGTACAGTATATACATCAGATCTCTGTGTACAGTATATACATCAGATCTCTGTGTACAGTATATACATCGGATCTCTGTGTACAGTATATACAGCGGATCTCTGTGTACAGTATATACATCAGATCTCTGTGTACAGCATATACATCAGATCTCTGTGTACAGTATATACATCAAATCTCTGTGTACAGTATATACATCAGATCTCTGTGTACAGTATATACATCAGGTCTCTGTGTACAGTATATACATCGGATCTCTGTGTACAGTATATACATCGGATCTCTGTGTACAGTATATACATCGGATCTCTGTGTACAGTATATACATCAGATCTCTGTGTACAGTATATACATCAGGTCTCTGTGTACAGTATATACATCAGATCTCTGTGTACAGTATATACAGCGGATCTCTGTGTACAGTATATACATCAGATCTCTGTGTACAGTATATACATCGGATCTCTGTGTGTACAGTATATACATCGGATCTCTGTGTACAGTATATACATCGGATCTCTGTGTGTACAGTATATACATCAGATCTCTGTGTACAGTATATACAGCGGATCTCTGTGTACAGTATATACATCAGATCTCTGTGTACAGCATATACATCAGATCTCTGTGTACAGTATATACATCAAATCTCTGTGTACAGTATATACATCAGATCTCTGTGTACAGTATATACATCAGATCTCTGTGTACAGTATATACATCAGATCTCTGTGTACAGTATATACATCAGATCTCTGTGTACAGTATATACATCAGATCTCTGTGTACAGTATATACATCGGATCTGTGTGTACAGTATATACATCAGATCTCTGTGTACAGTATATACATCAAATCTCTGTGTACAGTATATACATCAGATCTCTGTGTACAGTATATACATCAGATCTCTGTGTACAGTATATACATCAGATCTCTGTGTACAGTATATACATCGGATCTCTGTGTGTACAGTATATACATCGGATCTGTGTGTACAGTATATACATCGGATCTGTGTGTACAGTATATACATCAGGTCTCTGTGTACAGTATATACATCAGATCTGTGTGTACAGTATATACATCAGGTCTCTGTGTACAGTATATACATCAGATTTCTGTGTACAGTATATACATCAGATCTCTGTGTACAGTATATACATCAGCTCTCTCTATATACACAGTTTCTCACCCCTGACATTTCTGTAAATCTTTTCTTCTGTCTTTTCCTGGGACAATCCTGGAGATCTGACCCTGTGATACAATGTAACGCAGTCAGTGGGCGGCTCGTATAACGGTGTACATTGGGCGTGTCCTCACAATAACTCCACACACCGCCATTAATGTCTAAAGTGACAACCCCTAAGGGACAATGGCCAAACTGTGCCCAGAGTGTCAGTATTCTCTGTGGCCGCCATTATTTCCCAGCGCGGCCTTAACTCTCTTGGACATGGAGGTCACTAGATCTTCACAGGTTCCACTGGGATCCTCTTCCTCCTCCATGATGACATCACGGATCTGGTGGATGTTAGAGACCTTGCGCTCCTCCACCTTCCGTCTGAGGAGGCCCCACAGATTCTCCATAGGGTCTATGTCTGGAGACATGCTTGGCCGGTCCAGCACCTTCACCCTCCGGTTCTTTACAAGGCAGTGGTCGTCTTGGAGGTGTTTGGGGTCGTTCTCATGTTAGATACTGCCCTGCGCCCAGAAGGGGGGGGGTCATGCTCTGCTTCATTATATCACAGGACATGGCGGCATTCATGGTTCCCTCAATGACCTGTAGCCCCCACAGCCGGCAGCACTCATATAACCTCTGGATATGACGCTGAGCTCTGACAGGCTGACCCCCCACCTCTGTAACCTCGGCAGCAATGCTGGCAGCACTCATATAACCTCTGGATATGACGCTGAGCTCTGACAGGCTGACCCCCACCCCTGTTACCTCTGCAGCAATGCTGGCAGCACTCGTGCAACCTCTGGATATGACGCTGAGCACTGACAGGCTGACACCCCCCCCCACCCCTGTAACCTCTGCAGCAATGCTGGCAGCACTCATACAACCTCTGGATATGACACTGAGCACTGACAGGCTGACCCCCACCCCTGTTACCTCTGCAGCAATGCTGGCAGCACTCGTGCAACCTCTGGATATGACGCTGAGCACTGACAGGCTGACACCCCCCCCCACCCCTGTAACCTCTGCAGCAATGCTGGCAGCACTCATACAACCTCTGGATATGACGATGAGCACTGACAGGCTGACCCCCCACCCCTGTAACCTCTGCAGCAATGCTGGCAGCACTCATACAACCTCTGGATATGACGCTGAGCACTGACAGGCTGACCCCCCCCCCCCCACTCATACAACCTCTGGATATGACGCTGAGCACTGACAGGCTGACCCCCCACCCCTGTAACCTCTGCAGCAATGCTGGCAGCACTCATACAACCTCTGGATATGACGCTGAGCACTGACAGGCTGACCCCCTCCCCCCCACCCCTGTAACCTCTGCAGCAATGCTGGCAGCACTCATACAGCCTCTGGATATGACGCTGAGCACTGACAGGCTGACCCCCCACCCCTGTAACCTCTGCAGCAATGCTGGCAGCACTCATACAACCTCTGGATATGACGCTGAGCACTGACAGGCTGACCCCCCACCCCTGTAACCTCTGCAGCAATGCTGGCAGCACTCATACAACCTCTGGATATGACGCTGAGCACTGACAGGCTGACCCCCCACCCCTGTAACCTCTGCAGCAATGCTGGCAGCACTCATACAACCTCTGGATATGACGCTGAGCACTGACAGGCTGACCCCCCACCCCTGTAACCTCTGCAGCAATGCTGGCAGCACTCATATAACCTCTGGATATGACGCTGAGCTCTGACAGGCTGACCCCCCATCTCTGTAACCTCTGCAGCAATGCTGGCAGCACTCATACAGCCTCTGGATATGACGCTGAGCACTGACAGGCTGACCCCCCACCCCTGTAACCTCTGCAGCAATGCTGGCAGCACTCATACAGCCTCTGGATATGACGCTGAGCACTGACAGGCTGACCCCCCCCCCCTGTAACCTCTGCAGCAATGCTGGCAGCACTCATACAGCCTCTGGATATGACGCTGAGCTCGTGCACTCAGCTTCTTTGGTCGACCATGGCGAGGTCTGTTCTGATGGGACCCGTCTTCTGGATGGTCTTCCTCGGCCATCTTTATGTAGAGCAATGATTCTTTCTTCAGATCCTCAGAGAGTTCTTCGTCAAGAGGAGCCATTTAGAACTTCCAGTGACCAGTATGAGAGCGTGTGAGAGCGATAACACCAGGTTTACCGCACCTGACCCCCATTCACACCTGAGACCTTGTAACACTAACGAGTCACATGACACCAGGGAGGGAAAGTGGCTAATTTGTCCATTGTTACTTAGGGGTTTCCTCACTTTAGTTGCTAGTGGTTTAGACATTAATGGCGGTGTGTGGAGTTATTCTGAGGGCACGCCCAATTTACTCTGTTATACAAGCTGTACCCAGACCCTCTAAATACAGACTCCAGCCCAGACACCCTACACTAATAGAAAGCCCAGGCTAGACCCCCTAAAAATATAGATCTCGGACTCCAGGCTACCACTTTACCGACTCATACATTCAGATCTTCACTTCTCCTGATTCCTGCACCCCGTCCACTCCTGGCACCTCTCAGCCTCCTGCTGTGACATCCTTTTTATAGCGCCCCCTGTTAGTACATGCTTGTTATATCGCCCTCTGCTGTTACATATTTGTTATAGCGCCCCCTGTTATTACATGCTTGTTATATCGCCCTCTGCTGTTACATATTTGTTATAGCGCCCCCTGTTATTACATGCTTGTTATATCGCCCTCTGCTGTTACATATTTGTTATAGCGCCCCCTGTTATTACATGCTTGTTTTAGAAAACTCAAAAGAACACCAGTAGGCTGAGTAAACAGCATATAACTGCAGGGGGCGCCGTAACCGCAATATGTACCCAAGAGCGAGGTTTAAAGCCTAAAAATGTATCTAATAGAGAAATGTCAGATTTATCAAGGTCAGTGGCTCAGCCAGCCTAAAATGATGGTCCAGGTGCACACTGCACGGCGCTGTCGGGATTGAAGTGCTAACAGGGTATATATATTGGAGGGCACTCTGCTAGCTGGTGTTGCACAGAATATTCAAATGCGTATTTATATAAAAATGAATATATTTATTATCAAAAATACATCCAAAATAAAAATGAAAATAAAATCAGATATGATAATAGTAGCAAAAAGCCATGTACATAATTATATCCTGTATTCTAATTGTGTTGGTTTGCAATCACTCAATCTAGATCCTCAATTGGCAAATCACGAAACAAACCCCTCACTACAAGTGGTCAATAAAAGGATAAAATAAAATAAAGATGTTAGTATCAGAAGTCAGATACCCACAATGTTCAGGTAAAATACATGGCGACCCTCCTGATCATCTTGCAACTATCGTGCAGGGGGCAGATGTCCAATCTGATATTTATGTTTGTAAGTACATAGTAGCCCCGCTAGTGAATGGATGGACGCTATGTACAAAGGGATATTATTGCTATATTCATAGCGTCACCTCTGTATAGTTCATTTATACTTCTCTGCGCATTCTTCACGGACAGTAACAGAATTCCTATATCTGCAAAACAAACAAACATGAAAAGAAAAGGAAGAGAGAGACCGATAAAGTCTAAAGAAAAAGAGCAGAATGGAGAAAAAATGGAAGATGATAAAAAAGATATAAAAAAAAGATAATGTCTCGCTATCATTTTGTAAAGTACGATTTAGTAATATATTTACGGATCTTTAATAATCATCATATTGATATCACTAGACACTATGTAAAATATGTTCGTGGAACTTTGTGGATTATTACTCTACTTCCCACAACCAAAAAGTAGATATAATTGATGTGATTTATTTAATCAATTCAAATATGGACAGAGGATAAAAACGCATTGATAACACATCCGTTTTTTGATCTTTCTGAGAGCTTTTTTCATAGACTCATCTGTCTAACTTTGTTAATTTTTTTAATGGATCCTCCTAAAGGTTCAGGTGTTCATAGATATCCGATTGGCATGAGATGTGTCTAAAGATGCATTCCAGTCCATGTTTTCGTATGTATGGGGATCAAAGATATTACTTCTCCTCCAATGAAGGAATGACCCTAAACTGCAACAAGCGAACATACACTACTCCGAAACGCATCTGGTGTTTCGTAGCAGTGTATCAGTGAATGCGGTTTACAGACTGCGGTTAATACCACTGATTTGAAATCGCTATAGCGCAACAGCTGGGATCAGCTGAATCCACGCTGATCCCCTCCAGCCAGGAGATCCGCCCCAGCGGCCATTGAAACCTACCTGCATGCTGAATACAGAGGTGGTCGGCACAATCAGAGGGGCGCTCTATCAGTGTACCTGTTACCAGTAATAAGAAACGAGGCATCAACTGCTACAAATAGAAATGAACTATACAGAGGTGACGCTATGAATATAGCAATAATATCCCTTTGTACATAGCGTCCATCCATTCACTAGCGGGGCTACTAACTATGTACTTACAAACATAAATATCAGATTGGACATCTGCCCCCTGCACGGTAGTTGCAAGATGATCAGGAGGGTCGCCATTTATTTTACCTGAACATTGTGGGTATCTGACATCTGACACTAACATCTTTATTTTATTTTATCTTTTTATTGACCAGTTGTAGTGAGGGGTTTGTTTCGCGATATGCCAATTGAGGATCTAGATCAGGGGTGCACAACCTGCGGCCCGGGGGCCACATGCGGCCCTTGATATCATTCTCTGCGGCCCCCAACCATCTGGTAACAGACATGTATGCCTATGTCTTGTGGCTGCTCACATGCATTTTTCATGTATTCTCCCATTAGATGGGAGTCCTGGAGGTATAACTAGACATTTATAATATATACTGTGTGTACAACACGCAATAAATACGGTATTTCACTTGTTCATACCCCTTTAACTTTTATTTTCGGCCCTTGTTATTCCTTCAGTCTGACAATGTGGCCCCCACCCAGAAAACGTTGTGCACCCCTGATCTAGATTGACTGCAGATTTGCACCCTCACAATATAATATCCCAGTTGTGAGACTGTAAACCAACACGATTAGTATACAGGATATCATTATGTACATGGCTTTTTGCTACTTTTATCATATCTGATTTTATTTTCATTTTGGATGTATTTTTGATAATAAATATTTTTATATAAATACACATTTCAACACCAGCTAGCAGAGTGCCCTCCAATATATATATGTCAGATTTAACCAGTCTGCGCAGATACAGCTTCAGGAGCGGAGGATACAAGCGGTTTCTTTCAGGATTTTCTTCTAGATTTTTATAATCTTCAAGGATTTGTGACTTTTTATTCAACTAAGGCCTCTTTCACACGGGCGTCATGTTTTTTGCCCGGATAAGAGGCGGGTGCGTTGCGGGAAAATGCGCGATTTTTCTGCGCGAGTGCAAAACATTGTCATGCGTTTTGCACTCGCGTGAGAAAAATCGCGCATGTTTGGTACCCAGACCCGAACTTCTTCACAGAAGTTCGGGCTTGGGATTGATGTTCTGAAGATTGTATTATTTTCCCTTATAACATGGTTATAAGGGAAAATAATAGCATTCTGACTACAGAATGCTTTGTATAATAGTGCTGGAAGGGTTAAAAATAATAAAAAAGTTAACTCACCTTCTCCTCTTGTTCGCGCAGATGCCACTCTGTTCTTTAGCTGTGGACTGAATGACCTGAGGTGACGTCAGATCACATGCTCCAATCACATGCTCCAATCACATGGTCCATCACCATGGTGATGGAGCATGTGATCTGACGTCATCAAAGGTCCTTTAGCCCACAGATAAAGAACAGACCGGCATCTGCGCTAACAAGAGGAGAAGGTGAGTTAACTTTTTTATTATTTTTAACCCTTCCAGCACTATTATACAAAGCATTCTGTATTCAGAATGCTATTATTTTCCCTTATAACCATGTTATAAGGGAAAATAATACAGTGAATAGACTGTCACCTAGAACCCATGCGTGAAAATCGCACCGCATCCGCACTTGCTTGCGGATGCATGCGATTTTCACGCAACCCCATTCATTTCTATAGGGCCTGCGTTACGTGAAAAACGCACAAAGAGGAGCATGCTGCGATTTTCACGCAACGCACAAGTGATGCGTGAAAATCACCGCTCGTGTGCACAGTCTCATAGAAATGAATGGGTCAGGATTCAGTGCGGGTGCAATGCGTTCACCGCACGCATCGCACCCGCACGGAAAACTCGCCCGTGTGAAAGGGGCCTAAGGCCTCGTTCACACTTCAGTGTTTAGTCAGTGATTTCCATCAGTGATTTGTGAGCCAAAACCAGGTACAACTCTAAACACAGAACAGGAGCAGATCTTTCCCTTCTACCTCATGTCTGTGGAGGCTCCACTTCTGGTTTGGGCTCACAAATCACTGATGGAAATCACTGACCAAACACTGAAGTGTGAACGAGGCCTAACTGATGTGACACGATGTCTGAAGGAAGCAGAATGGACTTAAACCTGCACCATCGAAAAATCAGCAAAGTGGGAAGAACTCATGGGAACACAGGCTTAAAGGGCCGCGGTCCGGTCTTAGGATGGGGCTACAGAGTGACTTGGACGAACGACACATCACATGACCAAACATCCCAGTGATTGTGTTTGCGTTACAACACCTAACATACACTGTGCTGCAACTGTGCATCTAACGTGTCGAGTTAACGCTTGCTTCATCGGCAACATACTGATACATTGTTATTCTTTTTGCTCTAGAACACATCACAACCTGATACATTGTTATCATTCTCATTGTTCTGGGACACATCACAACATAATGATACATTGTTATCATTCTCATTGTCCTGAACACATCTCGCCATAGTGATACATTATTACAATTCTTATAACCCTCTAGAACACATCACAACATGATACATTGTTATCATTCTCATTGTTCTAGATCACATCACAACATAATGATACATTGTTAATTCTCATTGTTCTAGATCACATCACAACATAATGATACATTGTTAATTCTCATTGTTCTAGATCACATCACAACATAATGATACATTGTTATCCTCATTGTCCTGGAACACATCTCGCCATAATGATACATTGTTAATTCTCATTGTTCTGGGACACATCACAACATAATGATACATTGTTATCATTCTCATTGTCCTGGAACACATCACAACCTGATACATTGTTATCCTCATTGTCCTGGAACACATCTCGCCATAGTGATACATTGTTATCATTCTTATAACCCTCTAGAACACATCACAACATGATACATTGTTATCATTCTCATTGTTCTGGAACACATCTTGCCATAGTGATACATTGTCACAATTCTTATAACCCTCTAGAACACATCACAACATAGTGATACATTGTTAATTCTCATTGTTCTAGATCACATCACAACATAATGATACATTGTTATCCTCATTGTCCTGGAACACATCTTGCCATAGTGATACATTGTTACAATTCTTAACACCCTCTAGAACACATCACAACATGATACATTGTTATCATTCTCATTGTTCTAGAACACAACAAAGGGATTAACAGATCGGAAACAGAACGACCAGAGGAAGATCTCCCAGGGCAGGCTCACCCCACGACCTCACAGTCTTGCAGCCACTTCCAAGGGGACCCTGTATGAACAGAAGGAAAACTTTGACCCCCTGAAACACATGAGCGGCGCCTACAAAGCCCCTGGCCCTGACCTGTGTAAGCCTTCTCTCATTAAGACCAGGATTAGTTCTGAGCAGGAATTCCAGAGATCCATCCTGAAGAAGCCGGGGGACCCAACACGAGGGGGCGCCTCCGAGGCTCCGGGTGTTTCTAGTGTGGCGTTCCAAGTCCCGGGGTCACATCCGCTTCCTGTTGACTCCAACTTTGTTTCGCGGGTGGAGTGTCTGACGGCTGGGAACCGGCCCCCGCTCCTGAGGGCCCTGTCCTGGGACAGTGTGGAACCAGAGCAGAGAAATAATAAATCCACTTTAGAGTCACCGGAAAAGGACTTTGTATCCAATAATGATAAATGTAACAATAAATTGTCCAAATTCACCGGACTAAAGGATTTTCATATTCAACCCGTGCGACTTCAGAAGCTGAGCAAGCTGAGGGAGGTAAGTGACCTCCATGTGTCCAGTGCCATGGAAATAAAGCTCAGTCATAGTATAATAATACAAGCTATGCAACTGTCTAATAGACCTTATGTTTAATTCCACACCATTTTCAAAATCTCTGCTTGTTGTCAGTGCACAGAAACATTTCCATCCAGAGGCAGTCGCTCGGCACGTTGACACTATATGACTGCTCACCTATCAGTTCAGCGTGGTCAGAACGCTTCGTCTAGCTTGCTGACACATTGTAACACATCTGCAGTAGTGAGAAATATAAGATGTATATGGGTTTTCAGCCTCTGCATGTAAGCAATAACATTGCTATTCATTAACAGCAAGCACTGATCTTGAAAACAGTGAGGGACACACAAGGACTATTAAAAAGCAGTTTTTCTTATATAATTATTAAAACATATATTCCAATTTTTATATATATCCAATATATTTTCTGTATCAATTCTGCTTGCTGTCATTGAATAGGAACCTTCGCTGTTTACTTGTAGTGGATAGAGCTCTGCCCCGGCCATCTGATGGACACAGCGGTGCCCGGCTCATTACAAGACACATTGTGAGGAGCCATGAACCTGTGTGTCCATCCCATGACCAGGATTGAAAGCAAACAATGAAGGTTCCTATTGAATGACAGCAAGCAGAGATCTTAAACCATGTGAGGAATTGATACAGAATGTGTATTAGAAAACAGACAAAGGTCTTTTTGAGTACGTGGCTGCAGATGTGAGCGGTGGTCACTAGAGGGCGCTCCTCTCACGTCCATAAATGGTTCAGATGGAAGCTGGTGGTAAATGATGGGGGCGCTGCTGACCTGCACCCCAGTGATGGACTGGGATCAGGGCTGCTCCACCATTGAGGCGATCACCTCAGGCGGCACCAGGTAGGGGCAAGAGGCTGAAGGGAAGGGGTTAGGTTAGGAAATTGGCCGTTAATGTAATGGCTATCTGTACAGCTGCTTGCGATAAGCTTTGGAAAAATGCAGCTTACGCCTTAGAGGGCGCTGCACCAACCTTAAAAATCTCCTCCACCCTTATTTATATAAATCTTAGCCATTGTATAATCTCTGCTTTCTGTCAACTTATGGAAGCTTTCTTATTTATATTCAGGGGCGGAGAATTACCGCAGATGCAGTATATACACAGCTGAGGGTTTGTTACAGTTGTATTCAGTCTAGACATCCTCTGACATAACTGACCAGTACTCCAGAAAGATACATTTCAGCTGCACCGATACATTGTAACAAATTGTCAGGACAGGAGAGAGTTTTGGTACAGTTATAGCAAACTCTCAGCTGTGCGATGGAGCGATTGGCTGAGAGCAGCTGACAGACGGCCAAGGTTTGGTGGTCACTACCTCTGCTATCTGTGTCAGCACCTCTCTGAACAGTGGCTCCTCATCGTAGCTGCATTGTCTTTTTGGGTCTATGGTAGTCAGCTTAACCCGCTGCCTGCCCCCTCCTTGCCTCAGGCTACATGCACACGACCGTATATGTTTTGTGGTCCGCAAAAAAAACCTGATGACATGCGTATGCCATCCGTTTTTTTGCGGATCCATTATAACAATGCCTAAAACGGACATGTTCTATTTTTTTTGCGGAGCTACGGAACGGACACACTGATGCGGACAGCACACGGTATTGAAATGAATGGGTCCGCATCCTATCCGGAAAAAAAACCCAGAACAGACATGGAAACGAACAGCGTTCGTGTGCATGTAGCTTTACACTGCAGCTCTACTTGTTTAGCTGACACTAAGCACAGGGACCTGACTTCCATCACAGAACAAACATTCAGGGGGAAATGAACCTAAATCAAGGAGAAGGTGGAGATCTGCAGCAATAAGCGGCACCAAATCCAGAGTGACACTTATTACACTCAGGGACGCAGAAGAATCGGGCGACTGGACCTGCGACTTCTTATGTAACCCGAACACGTAAACAGGAAAGAGCTGATTAATTGGCGTGTCAGCTGCGCGCAGCGCTCAGGAGTCCGCACGTCCAGTATCTCACACCAGAGGATCCTCTTCCTTCCTGAATTGATGTCAACAACCTGCCACAGCCATGACAGGCGATGTGACAACCTCGAAAACGCTCCCTTATGTCCTCGTACATCTGAGGATTTCTGGTCCTACAGCAAGGACGTTGTGTAATTGGGAGAAAAACTTGGCAAAGTGATGGGGACCTATTCTCTGGCACTCATCATCTTCATCACCATTCACTTTTACCTCAGCTCCACCGTCATATCACCCTCATCCTCCACCACATGATCCTCAGCTCCATCATATCACCCTCATCCTCCACCACATGATCCTCAGCTCCACCATCATATCGCCCTCATCCTCCACCACATGATCCTCAGCTCAATCATATCACCCTCATCCTCCACCACATTATCCTCAGCTCCACCATCATCTCACCCTCATCCTCCACCACATGATCCTCAGCTCAATCATATCACCCTCATCCTCCACCACATGATCCTCAGCTCCATCATATCACCCTCATCCTCCACCACATTATCCTCAGCTCCACCATCATCTCACCCTCATCCTCCACCACATGATCCTCAGCTCAATCATATCACTCTCATCCTCCACCACATGATCCTCAGCTCCATCATATCACCCTCATCCTCCACCACATGATCCTCAGCTCCACCATCATCTCACCCTCATCCTCCACCATATAATCCTCAGCTCCATCATATCACCCTCATCCTCCATCACATGATCCTCAGCTCCACCATCATCTCACCCTCATCCTCCACCATATAATCCTCAGCTTTACCATCATATCACCCTCATCCTCCACCATATAATCCTCAGCTCCACCATCATATCGCCCTCATCCTCCACCACATGATCCTCAGCTCCACCATCATATCACCCTCATCCTCCACCACATGATCCTCAGCTCCATCATATCACCCTCATCCTCCATCACATGATCTTCAGCTCCACCATCATATCACCTTCATCCTCCACCATATAATCCTCAGCTCCAACATCATATCACCCTCATCCTCCACCATATAATCCTCAGCTCCACCATCATATCGCCCTCATCCTCCACCACATGATCCTCAGCTCCACCATCATATCACCCTCATCCTCCACCACATGATCCTCAGCTCCATCATATCACCCTCATCCTCCATCACATGATCTTCAGCTCCACCATCATATCACCTTCATCCTCCACCATATAATCCTCAGCTCCACCATCATATCGCCCTCATCCTCCACCACATGATCCTCAGCTCCACCATCATATCACCCTCATCCTCCACCACATGATCCTCAGCTCCATCATATCACCCTCATCCTCCATCACATGATCTTCAGCTCCACCATCATATCACCTTCATCCTCCACCATATAATCCTCAGCTCCACCATCATATCACCCTCATCCTCCACCATATAATCCTCAGCTCCACCATCATATCACCCTCATCCTCCACCATATAATCCTCAGCTCCACCATCATATCACCCTCATCCTCCACCATATAATCCTCAGCTCCAACATCATATCACCCTCATCCTCCACCATATAATCCTCAGCTCCAACATCATATCACCCTCATCCTCCACCATATAATCCTCAGCTCCAACATCATATCACCCTCATCCTCCACCATATAATCCTCAGCTCCACCATCATATCACCCTCATCCTCCACCATATAATCCTCAGCTCCAACATCATATCACCCTCATCCTCCACCATATAATCCTCAGCTCCAACATCATATCACCCTCATCCTCCACCATATAATCCTCAGCTCCAACATCATATCACCCTCATCCTCCACCATATAAACCTCAGCTCCAACATCATATCACCCTCATCCTCCACCATATAATTCTCAGCTCCAACATCATATCACCCTCATCCTCCACCATATAATCCTCAGCTCCACCATCATATCACCCTCATCCTCCACCATATAATCCTCAGCTCCACCATCATATCACCCTCATCCTCCACCATATAATCCTCAGCTCCAACATCATATCACCCTCATCCTCCACCATACCTTCTATCATATCAGTGAAAAAAACATCAGTTAAAACAGTCATATGAATGTAGCCTAAATCTCCTTCATTCTTCCGAAGCACTATCCATTATATCATCCTCCTCCTTCACCATGTGATCCTCAGCTCCATCATCATATCACCCTCATCCTCCACCACATGATCCTCAGCTCCACCATACCCCCTATTATATCATTCTGAAATTCAAATATTCCATTGTATTCTTCACCATGGACCATGTAAACCTCATCTCCAGGATATTTTCCTCCACAGTATCACCTTATCAACTCCATCATCCATCATACCCATATCATCCTCACCGCTGATCACATAAACCACACTCTCTATAATATAATCCCCCCTTCTCACTGTCATCCTCACCCCCCATGGCATCCTTCCAATCATATGGTTCTCACTTTACCTAATTCTGTCTACAACCCCTACCATCCCATCCTGATTATCCGCCATAGTGTAGGCTGCAGCACACACGAGGATCGGTAATCTGCTCAACCGTTTTATTGTAACCACAAACTGTTCTCCTTGTTTTCTGCTTACAGGAGATGGATAAATCCAATGACATATAGTAATCCTCTCCAAACTATTAATCACAATGATATTTCCTGTTCAGGAACATAAACTGATGAGAAGCCAGAACCTCACAGGACAGAAGCTCCCAGACCTCAGTGAGGCGGCAGAGCAGGAAAGAGGTACGACATGGGAGGTCTTCAGTATGTTCCAATTAATGAACCAAAGGAACAAAACACTAGAGCTCCACAACTGATATTATCATGTGATACAGGAAAGGCGGAAACTCTCCAGTCATAGATCATAACTGCAGTACTGACGAGCCGAAAATACCGCATGGAACTGCTATGTGATAATATAAACCAAGCTAGACTCTACAGCCGTCAGTGTACTACAATATGCAGAAAGTATTATAGCCTTATATATACTGTAATACTGCCCCTATGTACAAGAATATAACTACTATAATACTGCCTCCTATGTACAGGAATATAACTACTATAATACTGCTCCTGTGTACAAGAATATAACTACTATAATACTGCTCCTATGTACAAGAATATAACTACTATAAATACTGCCTCCTATGTACAAGAATATAACTATATAATACATGCTCCTATGTACAAGAATATAACTACTATAATACTGCCTCCTATGTACAGGAATATAACTACTATAATACTGCTCCTGTGTACAAGAATATAACTACTATAATACTGCTCCTAGTGTACAAGAATATAACTACTATAATACTGCTCCTATGTACAAGAATATAACTTATAATACTGCTCCTATGTACAAGAATATAACTACTATAATACTGCTCCTATGTACAAGAATATAACTACTATAATACTGCTCCGTACAAGAATATAACTACTATAATACTGCTCCTATGTACAAGAATATAACTACTATAATACTGCTCCTATGTACAAGAATATAACTATAATACTGCTCCTATGTACAAGAATATAACTACTATAATACTGCTCCTATGTACAAGAATATAACTACTATAATACTGCTCCTATGTACAAGAATATAACTACTATAATACTGCTCCTATGTACAAGAATATAACTACTATAATACTGCTCCTATGTACAAGAATATAACTACTATAATACTGCTCCTATGTACAAGAATATAACTACTATAATACTGCTCCTATGTACAAGAATATAACTACTATAATACTGCTCCTATGTACAAGAATAAACTACTATAATACTGCTCCTATGTACAAGAATATAACTCTATAATACTGCTCCTATGTACAAGAATATAACTACTATAATACTGCTCCTATGTACAAGAATATACTATAATACTGCTCCTATGTACAAGAATATAACTACTATAATACTGCCTATGTACAAATATAACTACTATAATACTGCTCCTATGTACAAGAATATAACTACTATAATACTGCTCCTATGTACAAGAATATAACTACTATAATACTGCTCCTATGTACAAGAATATAACTACTATAATACTGCTCCTATGTACAAGAATATAACTACTATAATACTGCTCCTATGTACAAGAATATAACTACTATAATACTGCTCCTATGTACAAGAATATAACTACTATAATACTGCTCCTATGTACAAGAATATAACTACTATAATACTGCTCCTATGTACAAGAATATAACTACTATAATACTGCTCCTATGTACAAGAATATAACTACTATAATACTGCTCCTATGTACAAGAATATAACTACTATAATACTGCTCCTATGTACAAGAATATAACTACTATAATACTGCTCCTATGTACAAGAATATAAACTATAATACTGCTCCTATGTACAAGAATATAACTACTATAATACTGCTCCTATGTACAAGAAATAACTACTATAATACTGCTCCTAGTACAAGAATATAACTACTATAATACTGCTCCTATGTACAAGAATATAACTACTATAATACTGCTCCTATGTACAAGAATATAACTACTATAATACTGCTCCTATGTACAAGAATATAAACTATAATACTGCTCCTATGTACAAGAATATAACTATAATACTGCTATGTACAAGAATATAACTACTATAATACTGCTCCTATGTACAAGAATATAACTACTATAATACTGCTCCTATGTACAAGAATATAACTACTATAATACTGCTCCTATGTACAAGAATATAACTACTATAATACTGCTCCTATGTACAAGAATATAACTACTATATACTGCTCCTATGTACAAGAATATAACTACTATAATCTGCTCCTATGTACAAGAATTAACTGCTATAATACATGCTCCTATGCTACAAGAATATAACTACTATAATACTGCTCCTATGACAAGACTATAACTACTATAATACCTGCTCCTATGTACAAGAAATAACTACTTAATATACTTCCTATAGTACAAGGAATATAACTACTATAATACTGCCTCCTATGTACAAGAATATAACTACTATAATACTGCTCCTATGTACCAGAATATAACTACTATAATACTGCCTCCTATGTACAGGAATATAACTACTATAACTACTGCTCCTATGTACAAGGAATATAACTACTATAATACTGGCCTCCTCATGTACAAGACTATAACTACTATAATACTGCTCCCTATGTACAAGAAATATAACTACTATAATACTGCCTCCTATGTACAAGAATATAACTACTATAATACTGCCTCCTATGTACAAGAATATAACTACTATAATACTGCTCCTATGTACAAGAATATAACTGCTATAATACTGCTCCTATGTACAGGAATATAACTACTATAATACTGCTCCCTAGGTACAAGGAATATAACTACTATAACTACTGCTCCTCTGTACCAGAATATAACTACTATAATACTGCTCCTATGTACAAGAATATAACTACTATAATACTGCCTCCTATGTACAAGAATAATACTACTATAATACTGACTCCTATGTACAAGAATATAACTACTATAATACTGCCTCCTATGTACAGGAATATACTACTATAATACTGCTCCTATGTACAAGAATATAACTACTATAATACTGCCTCCTATGTACAAGAATATAACTACTATAATACGCTCCTATGTACAGAATATAACTACTATAATACTGCTCCTATGTACAAGAATATAACTGCTATAATACTGCTCCTATGTACAGGAATATAACTACTATAATACTGCTCCTATGTACAAGAATATAACTACTATAATACTGCTCCTATGTACAAGAATATAACTACTATAATACTGCCTCCTATGTACAGGAATATAACTACTAGAATACTGCTCCTATGTACAAGGAATATAACTACTATAATACTGCTCCTATGTACAAGGAATATAACTACTATAATACTGCCTCCTATGTACAAGAATATAACTACTATATATACTGCTCCTATGTACAAGAATATAACTACTATAATACTGCCTCCTATGTACAGGAATATAACTACTATAATACTGCTCCTATGTACAGGAATATAACTACTATAATACTGCTCCTATGTACAAGAATATAACTACTATAATACTGGCCTCCTATGTACAAGAATATAACTACTATAATACTGCTCCTATGTACAAGAATATAACTACTATAATACTGCTCCTATGTACAGGAATATAACTACTATAATGACTGCCTCCTATGTACAGAATATAACTACTATAATACTGCCTCCTATGTACAAGAATATAATACTCTATACTACTCCTATGTACACAGAATATAACTACTATAATACTACTCCTATGTACAAGAATATAACTACTATAATACTGCCTCCTATGTACAAGAATATAACTACTATAATACTGCTCCTATGTACAAGAATATAACTACTATAATACTGCCTCCTACTGTACAAGAATATAACTACTATAATACTGCTCCTATGTACAGAATATAACTACTATAAATACTGCTCCTCTGTACAAGAAATAACTACTATAATACTGCTCCTATGTACAGGAATATAACTACTATAATACTGCTCCTATGTACAAGAATATAACTACTATAATACTGCTCCTATGTACAGGAATATAACTACTATAATACTGCTCCTATGTACAAGAATATAACTACTATAATACTGCTCCTGTACAAGAATATACTACTATACTGCTCCTATGTACAAGAATATAACTACTATAATACTGCTCCTATGTACAAGAATATAACTACTATAATACTGCTCCTATGTACAAGAATATAACTACTATAATACTGCTCCTATGTACAAGAATATAACTACTATAATACTGCTCCTATGTACAAGAATATAACTACTATAATACTGCTCCTATGTACAAGAATATAACTATAATACCTCCTATGTACAAGAATATAACTACTATAATACTGCTCCTATGTACAAGAATATAACTACTATAATACTGCTCCTATGTACAAGAATATAACTACTATAATACTGCTCCTATGTACAAGAATATAACTACTATAATACTGCTCCTATGTACAATATAACTACTATAATACTGCTCCTATGTACAAGAATATAACTACTATAATACTGCTCCTATGTACAAGAATATAACTACTATAATACTGCTCCTATGTACAAGAATATAACTACTATAATACTGCTCCTATGTACAAGAATATAACTACTATAATACTGCTCCTATGTACAAGAATATAACTACTATAATACTGCTCCTATGTACAAGAATATAACTACTATAATACTGCTCCTATGTACAAGAATATAACTACTATAATACTGCTCCTATGTACAAGAATATAACTACTATAATACTGCTCCTATGTACAAGAATATAACTACTATAATACTGCTCCTATGTACAAGAATATAACTACTAATACTGCTCCTATGTACAGAATATAACTACTATAATACTCCTCCTATGTACAAGAATATAACTACTATAATACTGCTCCTATGTACAAGAATATAACTACTATATACTGCTCCTATGTACAAGAATATAACTACTATAATACTGCTCCTATGTACAAGAATATAACTACTATAATACTGCTCCTATGTACAAGAATATAACTACTATAATACTGCTCCTATGTACAAGAATATAACTACTATAATAGCTCCTATGTACAAGAATAAACTACTATAATACTGCTCCTATGTACAAGAATATAACTACTATAATACTGCTCCTATGTACAAGAATATAACTACTATAATACTGCTCCTATGTACAAGAATATAACTACTATAATACTGCTCCTATGCAAGAATATAACTACTATAATACTGCTCCTATGTACAAGAATATAACTACTATAATACTGCTCCTATGTACAAGAATATACTACTATAATACTGCTCCTATGTACAAGAATATAACTACTATAATACTGCTCCTATGTACAAGAATATACTACTATAATACTGCTCCTATGTACAAGAATATAACTACTATAATACTGCTCCTATGTACAAGAATATAACTACTATAATACTGCTCCTATGTACAAGTATAACTACTATAATACTGCTCCTATGTACAAGAATATAACTACTATAATACTGCTCCTATGTACAAGAATATAACTACTATAATACTGCTCCTATGTACAAGAATATAACTACTATAATACTGCTCCTATGTACAAGAATATAACTACTATAATACTGCTCCTATGTACAGAATATAACTACTATAATACTGCTCCTATGTACAGAATATAACTACTATAATACTGCTCCTATGTACAGAATATAACTACTATAATACTGCTCCTATGTACAAGAATATAACTACTATAATACTGCTCCTATGTACAAGAATATAACTACTATATACTGCCTATGTACAAGAATATAACTACTATAATACTGCTCCTATGTACAAGAATATAACTACTATACTGCTCCTATGTACAAGAATATAACTACTATAATACTGCTCCTATGTACAAGAATATAACTACTATAATACCTCCTATGTACAAGAATATAACTACTATAATACTGCTCCTATGTACAGGAATATAACTACTATAATACTGCTCCTATGTACAAGAATATAACTACTATAATACTGCTCCTATGTACAAGAATATAACTGCTATAATACTGCTCCTATGTACAGGAATATAACTGCTATAATACTGCCTCCTATGTACAGGAATATAACTGCTATAATACTGCTCCTGGGCTAATATACGGCTCTGTATATTTCCGATATGAGAGTTTCATGTGATATTTACTATCATGGCGGATGCCGTCCTGTTCCCCAATGATAAGAAACCCGAGGTTTTTCAGGCTTCTTATTCACATCCTGTGATATCAGTTCCTGACACTTTTCTGCTCATCGTCTTCTTCTTGGAGGGACAGACTCCATGGAGGCCGCAGGTTTTCTCCTCATTCTTTATATCTTATGTTTGTCGATTACTGCAGATTGTGAGACATGAAATGTTCGTTCTGTTATTCCAGGCCCTTCTCCGGTCCAGTGTTTTTCTGCTGATGATGAAGATGAGGGGAAAGGGGAAGCGGAGTCTGATGTGATGCCCAATATCCCAGACATCTTGCTGAGGAAACTTCGTGTTCACAAAGGCCTCCCGAGCAGGTACAATCTAGAAGATGTGCTTCAAAAATGTAACCACTGAGGACAGCACAATACGTAGAAAATAATGACAAATCAACTTATGTGAAATGAAAAATATTTTGTAGAAAAGATACAACAATTACGATGTACTGATCCAGAGTTACATCCTGTATTATACTCCAGAGCTGCACTCACTATTCTGCTGGTGCAGTCACTGTGTACATACATTACTTATCCTGTACTGATCCAGAGTTACATCCTGTATTATACTCCAGAGCTGCACTCACTATTCTGCTGGTGCAGTCACTGTGTACATACATTACTTATCCTGTACTGATCCCGAATTACATCCTGTATTATACTCCAGAGCTGCACTCACTATTCTGCTGGTGCAGTCACTGTGTACATACATTACTTATCCTGTACTGATCCTGAATTACATCCTGTATTATACTCCAGAGCTGCACTCACTATTCTGCTGGTGCAGTCACTGTGTATATACATTACTTATCCTGTACTGATCCTGAGTTACCTCCTGTATTATACTCCAGAGCTGCACTCACTATTCTGCTGGTGCAGTCACTGTGTACATACATTACTTATCCTGTACTGATCCTGAGTTACATCCTGTATTATACTCCAGAGCTGCACTCACTTTTTCTTATCCTGACTTATAATACAGGATGTAACTCAGGATCAGTACAGGATAAGTAATGTATGTACACAGCGACTGCACCAGCAGAATAGTGAGTGCAGCTCTGGAGTATAATACAGGATGTAACTCAGGATCAGTACAGGATAAGTAATGTAAGTACACAGCGACTGCACCAGCAGAATAGTGAGTGCAGCTCTGGAGTATAATACATGATGTAACTCAGGATCAGTACAGGATAAGTAATGTATGTACACAGTGACTGCACCAGCAGAATAGTGAGTGCAGCTCTGGAGTATAATACAGGATGTAACTCAGGATCAGTACAGGACAAGTAATGTATGTACACAGTGACTGCACCAGCAGAATAGTGAGTGCAGCTCTGGAGTATAATACAGGATGTAACTCAGGATCAGTACAGGATAAGTAATGTATGTACACAGTGACTGCACCAGCAGAATAGTGAGTGCAGCTCTGGGGTATAATGCAGGATGTAACTCAGGATCAGTACAGGATAAGTAATGTATGTACACAGTGTCCACCAGCAGAATAGTGAGTGCAGCTCTGGAGTATACTACAGGATGTAACTCAGGATCAGTACAGGATAAGTAATGTATGTACACAGTGACTGCACCAGCAGAATAGTGAGTGCAGCTCTGGAGTATAATACAGGATGTAATTCAGGATCAGTACAGGATAAGTAATGTATGTACACAGTGACTGCACCAGCAGAATAGTGAGTGCAGCTCTGCAGGATAATACAGGATGTAACTCAGGATCAGTACAGGATAAGGCCTCATGCACACAGCTGTTGCTCGGCCGTGGTCGTATTGTGGTCTGCAAACAGCGGGTCTGTAATATGCAGGCAAATTGCACTCCCCAATGCATGGAACGGCCGCACAATGGTCATGTGCATGAGGCCTAAGTAAAGTAATGTGTGTATATATATATATATAAGTGATCAGCCTCCTGACTTCCCTGCCGTGGATGAGACGTGACCGGTGACTTCACTTTCTGGCCTGCGGTTATCGGCTTCCCCGTCCTCCTATCATCACTAGTTTCCTCTTCCTGTATCGGGTGTTTATGTTATGGGACATGATTGTAACTATATATATAAAATGTATCTTTTTCCTTTCAGTGCCCCCCCGCTGACGGAGAAGGAAGTTGAGGTGAGTCCCGTGCGCAGTCACAGGGTTTGCTGGAATAGAAGAAACATCTGATGAAAGGGTTTTCTGGGGGAAAGGAGTGAAATACTTAGGTTTGTGCCACCTGGGCCGCACTGTGACGTGCTGTGCCCGCTCCGTTTATCACTGTGTGAACACAGACATGATGACGTCCCGTCTACAGTGACATCCCCACAATGGAGGACATGTCATCATGTCTGAACACCAGACCAGGGGCATTAGAAAGCTACAAAACAATATGGCGAGTATGATGGAGACCCCAGGACGCCCCCTCTATGGAGAACAGGGTCTCCTTTCGGCAGCTTTCTGTTTTCAGGTTCAAGAAAATATTAAACTCGGGAGCAAAGTCAACAACGGAAAGGAAGCTTACAGTACATGCAACAAAATGCGCAATTTCTGGGTAACACTTCTCACAGAGTGTTGAGTGGCTATGCAAATGTTTTGCTTATTTATCATATGTTCTAGTCACATCCAAAGCTGCAATCAGAATTCTGGAGGTTTCTTGACACCAGAGTTAGGATTCATATCTGAGCTGTTGTGGCTTCTAAAGGCAACTAGCAGAAGTCTGATGGCAGCTTTAGACTTAACTGGAGTAGAAAACCCAAGATGGATTAAGCTACGTTTTAATTTTATTTGGGAAGTTGGCCTTTTTCCTGTGTGAGAGCGAGAATGTAACCAGCCCCCACCTCAAGCCTCCGCTCCCTCTGTAACCTCGGATCTACAGGCGGAGGTAAAGACAGCGAAGAGATTCAGAGGCCGAGGCTTCGCTTTCATCCGCATATCTAGAACATGCATTCCTGAAAGCTTAAAGGGCATCTACACATTAGCATCAGTTATTAGATATTTTACTGCAGTATACTGTGTCTAAGATAAGAAATAACCAATTTTATGCAATTATTTTTAATTGACAATAACATTCGGTAAATGTCTGCACTTTCACAGAACGTCTTCATCCAGCTTTCCCTGGCATTTCGGAATGACAGCTACACGCTAGAATCCCGGCTAAACCAGGCAGAGAGGGGGCGCACCCTGACCGAGGACAATAACGAGAAGGAATTGGAGAACTTCAAAGCGGCTGTTATGGTGAGATGGCGAAAAAATAATAAACTTTAAAGTGAACTATAATCCAGAGCTGCACTCACTATTCTGCTGGTGCAGTCACTGTGCACATACATTACTTATCCTGTACTGATCCTGAGTTACATCCTGTATTATACTCCAGAGCTGCACTCACTATTCTCCTGGTGGAGTCACTGTGTACATACATTACTTATCCTGTACTGATCCTGAGTTACATCCTGTATTATACTCCAGAGCTGCACTCACTATTCTGCTGGTGCAGTCACTGTGTACATACATTACTTATCCTGCACTGATCCTGAGTTACATCCTGTATTATACTCCGGAGCTGCACTCACTATTCTGCTGGTGCAGTCACTGTGTACATACATTACTTATCCTGTACTGATCCTGAGTTACATCCTGTATTATACTCCGGAGCTGCACTCACTATTCTGCTGGTGCAGTCATTGTGTACATACATTACTTATCCTGTACTGATCCTGAATTACATCCTGTATTATACACCAGAGCTGCACTCACTATTCTGCTGGTGCAGTCACTGTGTACATACATTACTTATCCTGCACTGATCCTGAGTTACATCCTGTATTATACTCCAGAGCTGCACTCACTTTTCTGCTGCTGCAGTCACTGTGTACATACATTACTTATCCTGTACTGATCCTGAGTTACATCCTGCATTATACTCCGGAGCTGCACTCACTATTCTGCTGGTGCAGTCACTGTGTACATACATTACTTATCCTGCACTGATCCTGAGTTACATCCTGTATTATACTCCAGAGCTGCACTCACTATTCTGCTGGTGCAGTCACCGTGTACATACATTACTTATCCTGTACTGATCCTGAGTTACATCCTGTATTATACTCCAGAGCTGCACTCACTATTCTGCTGGTGCAGTCACTGTGTACATACATTACTTATCCTGTACTGATCCTGAGTTACATCCTGTATTATACTCCAGAGCTGCACTCACTGTTCTGCTGGGGCAGTCACTGTGCACATACATTACTTATCCTGTACTGATCCTGAGTTACATCCTGTATTATACTCCAGAGCTGCACTCACTATTCTGCTGGTGCAGTCACTGTGTACATACATTACTTATCCTGTACTGATCCTGAGTTACATCCTGTATTATCCTCCAGAGCTGCACTCACTATTCTGCTGGTGCAGTCACTGTGTACATACATTACTTATCCTGTACTGATCCTGAGTTACATCCTGTATTATACTCCAGAGCTGCACTCACTATTCTGCTGGTGCAGTCACTGTGTACATACATTACTTATCCTGTACTGACCCTGAGGTACATCCTGTATTATACTCCAGAGCTGCACTCACTATTCTGCTGGTGGAGTCACTGTGTACATACATTACTTATCCTGTACTGATCCTGAGTTACATCCTGTATTATACTCCAGAGCTGCACTCACTATTCTGCTGGTGCAGTCACTGTGTACATACATTACTTATCCTGCACTGATCCTGAGTTACATCCTGTATTATACTCCGGAGCTGCACTCACTATTCTGCTGGTGCAGTCACTGTGTACATACATTACTTATCCTGTACTGATCCTGAGTTACATCCTGTATTATACTCCGGAGCTGCACTCACTATTCTGCTGGTGCAGTCATTGTGTACATACATTACTTATCCTGTACTGATCCTGAATTACATCCTGTATTATACACCAGAGCTGCACTCACTATTCTGCTGGTGCAGTCACTGTGTACATACATTACTTATCCTGCACTGATCCTGAGTTACATCCTGTATTATACTCCAGAGCTGCACTCACTTTTCTGCTGCTGCAGTCACTGTGTACATACATTACTTATCCTGTACTGATCCTGAGTTACATCCTGCATTATACTCCGGAGCTGCACTCACTATTCTGCTGGTGCAGTCATTGTGTACATACATTACTTATCCTGTACTGATCCTGAATTACATCCTGTATTATACACCAGAGCTGCACTCACTATTCTGCTGGTGCAGTCACTGTGTACATACATTACTTATCCTGCACTGATCCTGAGTTACATCCTGTATTATACTCCAGAGCTGCACTCACTATTCTGCTGGTGCAGTCACCGTGTACATACATTACTTATCCTGTACTGATCCTGAGTTACATCCTGTATTATACTCCAGAGCTGCACTCACTATTCTGCTGGTGCAGTCACTGTGTACATACATTACTTATCCTGTACTGATCCTGAGTTACATCCTGTATTATACTCCAGAGCTGCACTCACTGTTCTGCTGGGGCAGTCACTGTGCACATACATTACTTATCCTGTACTGATCCTGAGTTACATCCTGTATTATACTCCAGAGCTGCACTCACTATTCTGCTGGTGCAGTCACTGTGTACATACATTACTTATCCTGTACTGATCCTGAGTTACATTATGTGTTATACTCCAGAGCTGCACTCACTATTCTGCTGGTGCAGTCACTGTGTACATACATTACTTATCCTGTACTGACCCTGAGTTACATCCTGTATTATACTCCAGAGCTGCACTCACTATTCTGCTGGTGCAGTCACTGTGTACATACATTACTTATCCTGTACTGATCCTGAGTTACATCCTGTATTATCCTCCAGAGCTGCACTCACTATTCTGCTGGTGCAGTCACTGTGTACATACATTACTTATCCTGTACTGATCCTGAGTTACATCCTGTATTATACTCCAGAGCTGCACTCACTATTCTGCTGGTGCAGTCACTGTGTACATACATTACTTATCCTGTACTGACCCTGAGGTACATCCTGTATTATACTCCAGAGCTGCGCTCACTATTCTGCTGGTGGAGTCACTGTGTACATACATTACTTATCCTGCACTGATCCTGAGTTACATCCTGTATTATACTCCAGAGCTGCACTCACTATTCTGCTGGTGCAGTCACTGTGTACATACATTACTTATCCTGCACTGATCCTGAGTTACATCCTGTATTATACTCCAGAGCTGCACTCACTTTTCTGCTGCTGCAGTCACTGTGTACATACATTACTTATCCTGTACTGATCCTGAGTTACATCCTGCATTATACTCCGGAGCTGCACTCACTATTCTGCTGGTGCAGTCATTGTGTACATACATTACTTATCCTGTACTGATCCTGAATTACATCCTGTATTATACACCAGAGCTGCACTCACTATTCTGCTGGTGCAGTCACTGTGTACATACATTACTTATCCTGCACTGATCCTGAGTTACATCCTGTATTATACTCCAGAGCTGCACTCACTATTCTGCTGGTGCAGTCACCGTGTACATACATTACTTATCCTGTACTGATCCTGAGTTACATCCTGTATTATACTCCAGAGCTGCACTCACTATTCTGCTGGTGCAGTCACTGTGTACATACATTACTTATCCTGTACTGATCCTGAGTTACATCCTGTATTATACTCCAGAGCTGCACTCACTATTCTGCTGGGGCAGTCACTGTGCACATACATTACTTATCCTGTACTGATCCTGAGTTACATCCTGTATTATACTCCAGAGCTGCACTCACTATTCTGCTGGTGCAGTCACTGTGTACATACATTACTTATCCTGTACTGATCCTGAGTTACATCCTGTATTATACTCCAGAGCTGCACTCACTATTCTGCTGGTGCAGTCACTGTGTACATACATTACTTATCCTGTACTGACCCTGAGTTACATCCTGTATTATACTCCAGAGCTGCTCTCACTATTCTGCTGGTGCAGTCACTGTGTACATACATTACTTATCCTGTACTGATCCTGAGTTACATCCTGTATTATACTCCAGAGCTGCACTCTCTATTCTGCTGGTGCAGTCACTGTGCACATACATTACTTATCCTGTACTGATCCTCAGTTACATCCTGTATTATACTCCAGAGCTGCACTCACTATTCTGCTGGTGCAGTCACTGTGCACATACATTACTTATCCTGTACTGATCCTGAGTTACATCCTGTATTATACTCCAGAGCTGCACTCACTATTCTGCTGGTGCAGTCACTGTGTACATACATTACTTATCCTGTACTGATCCTGAGTTACATCCTGTATTATACTCCAGAGCTGCACTCACTATTCTGCTTCCCTCCAGTCTTCAGCCTCTTTGTGGCAGAACAGTGAGCACCGCGAGTCTTATCAGAAGTTATTAGAGGACATCTGTGTCCTCCATCGTCTGATCACCAGACTGTCCAGCCGGGCGGAGATGGTGGGTGCTGTACGGCAGGTAGGTCTCATTACCTGCCCTGTGTCCTGTGCCTCCCCTTTGCACGCACTCATTCTGTCGGCCCCGTGTTCTCCAGGAGAAGCGCATGTCTCGGGCTACAGAGGTGATGATGCAGTACGTGGAAAACCTGAAGAGGACGTACGAGAAGGATCACGCTGAACTGATGGAGTACAAAAAACTCGCCAACCAGAACTCCAGCCGCAGTTACAGCGCTTCCGGTAAACAAGTCCTTGCGCCGTCTGCTTTACTCATGTTTTAGGGACGCTGGGTGTCAAGCTGCCAGCGAACTGAAGTAGCGGCTTAATTAGGAACATTTGCCTTTCAGCGTTCTCGGAAAGCTGGGTGACGACCTTTGTGGGAACTGGTATTGCGACTATTTCACCCAGCTCTTCCAAGAAAAATACAATGTATTGGGAAAGTTCTCACACCCTCTCACTCTCGCTCCTTGTGCTATCAGTTCCCTCATCGTTCTACCCTCAGTCCCCATAATAAGAAAGTGAGAAGAAGGTGAGAAATCTTTATTAATCTACTAAAATCTCACATGGACATAAGTATTCAGCCCCTTTGCTGTGGCACTTGACATTTTCCTGTGGGTCCCCATTTCTCTCAATCATCTCTGAGATGTTCTACACCTTGATTGGGGTCACCTGTGACAAATTCAGTGGATTGGAGATGGTTTGGAAGGACACAGCCCTGTCTATATAAGATCACACAGCTGACAAGCATCAGAGCAAGAACCAAGCCATGAGGAGGAGAGAACTGCCAGTAGAGCTCAGATACGGGATTGTGAGGAGGCACAGGGAGGAGAGAACTGCCTGTAGAGCTCAGAGATGGGATTGTAAGGGGGCACAGGGAGGAGAGACTGCCTGTAGAGCTCAGAGATGGGATTGTGAGGGGGCACAGGGAGGAGAGACTGCCTGTAGAGCTCAGAGACGGGATTGTGAGGGGGCACAGGGAGGAGAGACTGCCTGTAGAGCTCAGAGACGGGATTGTGAGGAGGTACAGGGAAGAGAGAACTGCCTGTAGAGCTCAGAGATGGGATTATGAGGAGGCACAGGGAGGAGAGAACTGCCTGTAGAGCTCAGAGACGGGATTGTTAGGAGGCACAGGGAAGAGAGAACTGCCTGTAGAGCTCAGAGATGGGATTGTGAGGAGGCACAGGGGAGAGAGAACTGCCCGTAGAGCTCAGAGACGGAATTGTGAGGAGGCACAGGGAGGAGAGAACTGCCCGTAGAGCTCAGAGACGGGATTGTGAGGAGGCACAGGGAGGAAAGAACTGCCTGTAGAGCTCAGAGATGGGATTGTTATGAGGCACAGGGAGGAGAGAACTGCCTGTAGAGCTCAGAGACAGGATTGTGAGGAGGCACAGGGAGTTACATCCCCAAAGTAATCGGGGAGAAGGGCCTTGATAAGGAAGGTGACCAAGAACCAATGGTCACTCTGGACGAGTTCTAAAGATCATGGGAGAAGCTTCCAGAAGGTCGACCATCACTGCAGCCTCCACTAGTCTGGGCTTTATGGCCAGAAAGAAGCCTCTCCTCAGTGAAAGGCAGATGAAAGAGAGAGGAGACGAGGACTTTCCACATGCACTCGAATAGCAGGCGCCATGCTTGTGCCGCACTATTAGCAGCTGTAATAAAACAGCTGCCACTGGATCTGGTCCCCTTTAGTTCCGTCAACAGCAGATTTGTCGATAATGAAAGCCTTGGCTCCAGTGAGATCAGAGCCATCAGACATGTCGCCATCGTTACTGTATGACTAAAGACACCTGCGGAGGCTATTTGTTTGATTGCATTTTTTGGGGTAAAAATCATATTTTCAATTGGTCTTTATTAAAAATATTGAGCCGTTCTGTCACAAAGGGGAAACTGTTTTTCTAGCTGTGTGACTGGTACTTTCACTTTGTGCCATCATCTAAAAACCTCTAATTTACTGGGAGTCAAAAACACTTATTTACCACGTTCTTATCAATAAGATGAGGGCTGGGTGATAACGAGTGTTTATAAGGTCAGAGAGCAGAGATAAGGAGTCTGTCAGCTCCCCAACTGATGGAAAAGACAGAAAATCCACAGGCAGATAGTAGAGCATCTCAGCCCTGGACAGAGAAAAGGGCTCCATATTGTTAATAAAGACCAATTAAAATAAAGATTTTTAGATCACAATAAGTACAATGCCATAATAAAAGAAATTGTCCCCAAAGGTGTTTAAATGTTTCAATGCCTCCTCATTTTCATGTCTCCTTGCTGTCACTGAATGGGAACATTCTTTTTGTTGTCCTGAGGATGAAACCCTGTACAGACCTAATACTTGTCAGAGCTGAGGCTTTGTTACAGTTGTATCCACTCTGGATAACCCTTTGTGAGGTGCACCCCCTGGACTCCAGACTGATACATTGTAGCTGTTCAGCTCACAGAGGATTATTGTTTTCAGTCTCTGAACGTAAACAAGCATGTTCCTATTTACACACAGCAAGCAGAGATCTTGACTGAGATAATGGAATGAGAATAATACACAAAATGTGTTTGAAAGCTGCAGCGCTTTCCATGGTGGAAGGACTAATGAGAGGGCCTGTCTTTTGTATTGCAGAGGACGGCGTCCCTCGCTCCTCACGCTCCATGTCGCTGACCATCGGGAAGGTGGGTACCGGATCACAAGGGCAGTATTCTGTTAACCCCACACTTGCTGGATGCTCAGATGATGTTGTGTGTACCGGTGACATGACATGTGCTTAATTCTAGAACATGCCCCGCAGGAGAGTGAGTGTCGCAGTTGTTCCTAAATTCAATCTGCTGAACATCCCAGGACAGTCCCCGAGCTCGTCCCCGATGTCCACACTGTCCACGATGGTACGTGGTTTGTACGAGCAAAAGTGTCCCCCAATGTATCCATACACCCCAAATTACACGCGGCCTAGCTGCATATATTAAAGGTGTTACTGAAATGATCTGCATGCTTACAGCAGCACTGAGGATTTCAGGACAGGAGTGTGCTGATCTTCCAGGAGTCACAGATTTAGAGTTTCCTAGCGGAAGGAGCAGGGTCCCCAGCTGCACAGAGTATTTCAGAAGTAAGTGTGCTGGTCTTGTGGGAGATCATAGAAAGAGATTTAGAAAAGCCACCAGCAGCACAGAGTATTTCAGGAGAGGAGTGTGCTGATCTTGTGGAGGTCACAGGATGAGAGTTACATAGTGGAAGGAGCAGGCTCCCCAGCAGCACAGAGGATTTCAGGAGAGGAGTGTGCTGATCTTGTGGAGGTTACAGGTTGAGAGTTACATAATGGATGGAGCAGGGTCCCAGCAGTACAGAGGATTTCAGGAGAGCAGTGTGCTGTTCTTGGGGAGGTCAAAGGCTGATAGTTACATAGTGGAAAGAGCAGGGTCCCAGCAGCACAGAGGATTTCAGGAGAGGGTTATGCTGATCTTGTGGAGGTCATAGGATGAGAGTTACATAGTGGAAGGCGCAGGGTCCCAGCAGAACAGAGGATTTCAGGAGAGGGTTATGCTGATCTTGTGGAGGTCATAGGATGAGAGTTACATAGTGGAAGGAGCAGGTCCTCCCAGCAGCACAGAGGAGTTCAGGAGAGAATTTGACTAAATTGGATTTTCTGTGCCCTCCAGGCAGAATCCCCCAGCGGCGGCAGCAGGAGCAGTCTAACAGCCTCCCCGGGACTCTCTCCACTGATAGAAAAGTGAGTATCGCCATCAGTCCTCTCAGTACAGGGTGGTGACTGCAGGACCTGCGGGATTCTCTCCAGGGACATACAGGACTATTCAGACTCACAAAATATGACATTTTTTCAACAATTGTCTGTTTAAAAAAATGAACTGCTCAGATTCCAAGGACAGATGTATTTTCTATTTCCCTTTGCTATAGTATTCCAGACTTCTCCTGCTCCCACTGCAAAGAAGCCATTTCTCCCCAGCACATGCATCCTCCTCTCTTTCCTCTCCAGCATATGCGTCCTCCACTCTTTCCTTTCCTCCCCAGCACATGCATCCTCCGCTCTTTCCTCTCCAGCACGAGTCCTCCTCTCTCTCCTCTCCAGCACATGTCTCTTCCGCTCGTTCCTTTCCAGCACATGCGTCCTCCGCTCTTTCCTCTCCAGCACATGCGTCCTCCGCTCTTTCCTCTCCAGCACATGCGTCCTCCGCTCTTTCCTCTCCAGCACATGCGTCCTCCGCTCTTTCCTCTCCAGCACATGCGTCCTCCTCTCTTTCCTCTCCAGCACATGCGTCCTCCGCTCTCCTCTCCAGCACATGCGTCCTCCGCTCTCCTCTCCAGCACATGAGTCCTCCTCTCTTTCCTCTCCAGCACATGCGTCCTCCGCTCTTTCCTCTCCAGCACATGCGTCCTCCTCTCTTTCCTCTCCAGCACATGCGTCCTCCGCTCTTTCCTCTCCAGCACATGCGTCCTCCGCTCTTTCCTCTCCAGCACATGCGTCCTCCGCTCTTTCCTCTCAAGCACATGCGTCCTCCGCTCTTTCCTCTCCAGCACATGCGTCCTCCTCTCTTTCCTCTCCAGCACATGCGTCCTCCTCTCTTTCCTCTCCAGCACATGCATCCTCCGCTCTCCTCTCCAGCACATGAGTCCTCCGCTCGTTCCTCTCCAGCACATGCGTCCTCCGCTCTTTCCTCTCCAGCACATGAGTCCTCCGCTCTTTCCTCTCCAGCACATGCATCCTCTGCTCTTTCCTCTCCAGCACATGCATCCTCTGCTCTTTCCTCTCCAGCACATGAGTCCTCCGCTCTTTCCTCTCCAGCACATGCGTCCTCCTCTCTTTCCTCTCCAGCACATGCGTCCTCCGCTCTTTCCTCTCCAGCACATGCGTCCTCCGCTCTTTCCTCTCAAGCACATGCGTCCTCCGCTCTTTCCTCTCCAGCACATGCGTCCTCCTCTCTTTCCTCTCCAGCACATGCGTCCTCCTCTCTTTCCTCTCCAGCACATGCATCCTCCGCTCTCCTCTCCAGCACATGAGTCCTCCGCTCGTTCCTCTCCAGCACATGCGTCCTCCGCTCTTTCCTCTCCAGCACATGAGTCCTCCGCTCTTTCCTCTCCAGCACATGCATCCTCTGCTCTTTCCTCTCCAGCACATGCATCCTCTGCTCTTTCCTCTCCAGCACATGAGTCCTCCGCTCTTTCCTCTCCAGCACATGCATCCTCTGCTCTTTCCTCTCCAGCACGAGTCTTCCACTCTTTCCTCTCCAGCACATGCGTCCTCCGCTCTTTCCTCTCCAGCACATGCGTCCTCCGCTCTTTCCTCTCCAGCACATGAGTCCTCCTCTCTCTCCTCTCCAGCACATGTGTCCTCCACTCTTTCCTCTCCAGCACGAGTCATCCGCTCTTTCCTCTCCAGCACATGCATCCTTTGCTCTTTCTTTTCCAGCACATGAGTCCTCCTCTCTCTCCTCTCCAGCACATGTGTCCTCCGCTCTTTCCTCTCCAGCACGAGTCCTCCGCTCTTTCCTCTCCAGCACATGCATCCTCCGCTCTTTCCTCTCAAGCACATGTCTCTTCCGCTCGTTCCTCTCCAGCACATGCGTCCTCCGCTCGTTCCTCTCCAGCACATGCGTCCTCCGCTCTTTCCTCTCCAGCACATGCGTCCTCTGCTCTTTCCTCTCCAACACATGCGTCCTCCGCTCTTTCCTCTCCAACACATGCGTCCTTTGCTCTTTCCTTTCCAGCACGTCTCTTCCGCTCGTTCCTCTCCAGCACATGCATCCTCCGCTCTTTCCTCTCCAGCACATGTCTCTTCCGCTCTTTCCTCTCCAGCACATGAGTCCTCCGCTCTTTCCTCTCCAGCACATGCGTCCTCCGCTCTTTCCTCTCCAGCACATGTCTCTTCCGCTCTTTCCTCTCCAGCACATGAGTCCTCCGCTCTTTCCTCTCCAGCACATGTCTCTTCCGCTCTTTCCTCTCCAGCACATGAGTCCTCCGCTCTTTCCTCTCCAGCACATGCGTCCTCCGCTCTTTCCTCTCCAGCACATGTCTCTTCCGCTCTTTCCTCTCCAGCACATGCGTCCTCTGCTCTTTCCTCTCCAACACATGTCTCTTCCGCTCTTTCCTCTCCAGCACATGCGTCCTCTGCTCTTTCCTCTCCAACACATGCGTCCTCCGCTCTTTCCTCTCCAACACATGCGTCCTTTGCTCTTTCCTTTCCAGCACGTCTCTTCCGCTCTTTCCTCTCCAGCACATGAGTCCTCCGCTCTTTCCTCTCCAGCACGAGTCCTCCGCTCTTTCCTCTCCAGCACATGTCTCTTCCGCTCGTTCCTCTCCAGCACATTCATCCTCTGCTCTTTCCTCTCCAGCACATGCATCCTCCGCTCTTTCCTCTCCAGCACATGTCTCTTCCGCTCTTTCCTCTCCAACACATGCATCCTTTGCTCTTTCCTTTTCAGCACATGTCTCTTCCGCTCTTTCCTCTCCAGCACGAGTCCTCCGCTCTTTCCTCTCCAGCACGTATCTTCCGTTCTTTCCTCTCCAGCACATGCATCCTCCGCTCTCTCCTCTCCAGCACATGCGTCCTCTGCTCTTTCCTCTCCAGCACATGAGTCCTCCGCTCTTTCCTCTCCAGCACATGCATCCTCCGCTCTTTCCTCTCCAGCACATGCATCCTCTGCTCTTTCCTGTCCAGCACATGCATCCTCTGCTCTTTCCTGTCCAGCACATGTCTCTTCCGCTCGTTCCTCTCAAGCACATGCATCCTCTGCTCTTTCCTCTGCAGCACATGCATCCTCTGCTCTTTCCTCTGCAGCACATGCATCCTCTGCTCTTTCCTGTCCAGCACATGCATCCTCTGCTCTTTCCTGTCCAGCACATGCATCCTCTGCTCTTTCCTGTCCAGCACATGCATCCTCTGCTCTTTCCTGTCCAGCACATGCATCCTCTGCTCTTTCCTGTCCAGCACATGTCTCTTCCGCTCGTTCCTCTCAAGCACATGCATCCTCTGCTCTTTCCTCTGCAGCACATGCATCCTCTGCTCTTTTCTCTCCAGCATGTGCGTTCTATGCTCTTTACTATCCTCCCCAGCACATGGCCTCCTCACGTGCACTGCGCAGTTTCATTCATTATTGACCACATTTATTTATACACCACTAGGGCTGATTCCACGTGGGCGAGTCCATTGACCTGAACTCACTAGTGGTCACACGGAGCACTCTCCCCACAGCACACTTGCCTGTGTGAACTTAGCGTTAGGCTTTTTTTCCCCCGCACCCCCCAATTTATCCAGAGGCCTCCTGTCCATGTAGTAACCTGTTCCAGAAATCTCCTTACATCTCCTATAAATGAGAGGCTGTCCCCGTAGGTGCAAGCTGAGGCCTCACCAGGGATTAGATGCTTATATCTGGGCAGCAGGTTTTATATTACTGCAACTCACAATTGTACTTGCTTTTGCAACTGCCGCCTGGTATTGAGCATTTGACACCCAGTGTAAGCCGCTCCTATTGACCCCATAGAAGTCTGTGGTGGGAAATCTCCTTTACCCTTGTGTTTCTCTACAACTTCCTGATAAATAAAGCATATCCTCCCCTATTGGAGCATTTGCCGCTCAGTTTTCCACCCGTTGAGGTCATTGGATGATAAGTATTTATTTCATCTCAGCCGAGGACTAAGAGCGCTCTTCGACTGCGTCCTTTCATCTGACAGTCAAGTTTAGATAAAAGTTTACTAAAAAAAGAAAAGTAATGTGGAACCCACCCCTCCCGGCCGCTGCCGGGGGCACATTCTGGTTTCTTTCCACTGGGAACACAGGATGTTGGTTGTTGGGGTCTGTGGAAATAAGTGCGACCCTCCCAAGCATCGGGTGGACGCCGGCAGGAAATTGTTGCTGTGCCTAAGTCATAGATTTGCTGACATGACATATCGGGGAGGACATGGAGGATGCGATAAGCCATCGCTCACTCTAAATCTTGGAAAAAGCAGTTCAAAGTGCTTCTTGCTGCAGCCGGGCGTTGTCCTCCGGAGCTTCATTCATTCGAGATGCGGGAACGCTCCGAGCACACGGAAGACCTTTACTAAAGACTGACCTAAATCCCAAAATCTCAACTACTTTTACATGTGCCGCCATACTGTGTCGCCCGGACCTGAACCCTTCCATTCCTGCGTCAGTCAGTTGTGTTTTTGAATTCTTCGTTATTTTCTACACGAGTCCAGAAAGATCCAGCCGCCATATTTCTTGGCTGTGGATAGATATCATTTAGGCCTCATGCACACGACCGTGCTGTTTTTTGCGGACTGCAAACTGCGGATCCGCAAAAAACGGAAGCCTCCGGTGTGCCTTCCGCAATTTGCGGAACGGACCGGGCGGCCCATTGGAGACATGCCTATTCTTGTCTGCAAAACGGACAAGAATAGGACATGCTGTATTTTTTTTGCAGGGCCTCGGAAAGGAGCAAAGGATGCGGACAGCACACGGAGTGCTGTCCGCATCTTTTGAGGCCCCATTGAAGTGAAAAACTGCGGCTCGGATGCGGACCCGAACAATGGTCGTGTGCATGAGGCCTTAGTCACAGAGTCACCCAGCTCCATAGAGATGCACAGCCCTTGCCCTACGTGACTATATAACAGCCCCCGAAAACACGAGCGTCCTGAGGGACATCTGCGCATAGCGGAGGCCGGAGACCCCCTTTAATCACTCTATATTGGACCAAGTTTCAGATTGTAATTAGGGATGAGCAAATTTCATATTTTAAATTTGTTTTCGGTTCGTGTTGTGGCATTTACTGAATTGCGTTATGGATTCTGTTACCTCGGACCATAACGCAATTCTACAGTGCATAATGGAACGCCTTTAGAGGACTCCAGCAAAACGTAAACCGGGCAAATCCGTTTTGCGGCCCATAGACTCCTATTATGACGGAATGAATAACGGAATGTCTCTAAAGGTATTCCGTGATAGAATTGCGTTATGGCCCGTGGTAACGAAATCCATAACGCAATTCAGTAAATACCACACGAACCGAAAACAAATTTCAAAATAGGAAATTGGCTCATCCCTAATTGTAGCGTGTCCTGTCCCACTTTGATTGTCTTTGGGGGATGGGCTGCAGTGCCTCACTCCAATTAAAACTTTCGCCATTTTCACGGAGTCCTCACAGGTGTCTAGTTGAGTTCATGACATTCCAGGCAGCCGATCACGATTCCATGATATAATAGGTGTAATCTCTTATTTTCTGCATGTCATCAGCGGGAAGCCGAGTGCGGACACGGATGAGATGCCGGGGTCCGGGCTGCCCCCGAACTGCGCAGAGGACATCAGTGCCGAGATGAAAGCCAAGATCGAGGAGGAGGCGTATAACAAGGGGTAGAGATCAATATATATACTGTATATGTGCTCAATATTTCTTGTGATATTATATAATAATCTAGAATATTTAAAATACTGTAATAATGCAGAATATTTTATATAAATAATCCAGAATATGTCATCTAGTAATGCGGAATATTTCAGATAATAATGCGGAATATTTGGTATAATAGCGCAATGACAGGGATGGTTGTGTAACTGGGGTGACTCCTTGGGTGACTCCTTGGGGGGTCGGTGGCCGTCATGTAGGTGCTGGACGCACACTTGGGTCCATTTCATAGGAAATCAATTTGCCTATTTCATATAATAATCCAGAATATTCCGTTATTCAGGCAAGAGGATTGGGCCAGGCAGGAGTTTATTTTAGGACTAGTGACATCATCGTGCAGGCGTGGTGATGTCACTTCGCTGGTAATGTAATCGGTGTATAAAGCGGCTGCTTCATGCTGAAATAGAAGGTGGGGGTGGCATGAGCCCCTCGCCCATCTGCATGTTCAGCTTGATTGCCACCCATCGGTTCAGAGTCCTCAGGAGATGGAGCTTCTCACCTTTGTCTCTGCATCTTCTAAGGTATCAGGAAGGTCTGAAGAAGGTTCAGGAATTTAAAGAAGAAGAAGAGGAGGAGAAGTTAAGCGAGAGTCCGGTGGAGTGTGAAGAAGAGGGGAAGGAGGAATTCACCAAGATGAAGGGCAGGTATGACCCGGCAGGTCGGGGTGGGCTGAGGGTTGGGACCTGGAGCCTAATCCCATGAATTCCTTACCAGATCGCTCAGTGAGGATCATTCAGTCTTTGATATCCCCTGCACTACCAGAGGATGCACTTAAAGGGGTTGTCTCATCATGGACAATGGGGTAGGGGGGTATTGCTATGACATTGTCTTATAGGTACGGGTCCCACCGCTGGGACTCGCACCTATATCGAGAACGGAGCCTGCAAGTGCCTGCTCTGCTTTTTCTGTCGGCCCTATAGAAATGAATAGCAGCGGGGGCTGCGCATGCGCGGTACGCTCCCATTCACTTTTATGGGGAGTCGGCTTGGTGGTGGCCAGAAAAAAAGTCCTCCAGCCACCACCTTGCGGGGCTCTGTTCTCGATATAGGTCCGGGTCCCAGCGGTGGGGCCCTCACCTATAAGACAATGGGGGTATATCCTAGCGATATGCCCCCATTATTTATGATGAGACAACCCCTTCGGGCCCCTGGCTGGAGAAAATTTCAGTCGTCTTTTATTCTAGGAAGCTGGCATAAATTACAGAGCTACAAATGATCCCATACATAGAAGTACATGAAAGCTGTCAGGCTGCAGCCACCTCTAGGGGGAGCTCACTGTATAATCTGTATGCAGGAGGCATCTGAGCTCCCTCTAGTGGTGGCTGTATATATCTGTATGTAGTAATCTCCTGAGCTCCCTCTAGTGGTGGCTGTATATATCTGTATGTAGTAATATCCTGAGCTCCCTCTAGTGGTGGCTGTATATATCTGTATGTAGTAATCTCCTGAGCTCCCTCTAGTGGTGGCTGTATATATCTGTATGTAGTAATCTCCTGAGCTCCCTCTAGTGGTGGCTGTATATATCTGTATGTAGTAATCTCCTGAGCTCCCTCTAGTGGTGGATGTATCTATCTGTATGTGGTAATCTCCTGAGCTCCCTCTAGTGGTGGCTGTATATATCTGTATGCAGTAATCTCCTGAGCTCCCTCTAGTGGTGGCTGTATATATCTGTATGCAGTAATCTTCTGAGCTCCATCTAGTGGTGGCTGTATATATCTGTATGTAGTAATCTCCTGAGCTCCCTCTAATGGTGGCTGTATATATCTGTATGTAGTAATCTCCTGAGCTCCCTCTAGTGGTGGATGTATCTATCTGTATGTGGTAATCTCCTGAGCTCCCTCTAGTGGTGACTGTATATATCTGTATGTAGTAATCTCCTGAGCTCCCGCTAGTGGTGGCTGTATATATCTGTATGTAGTAATCTCCTGAGCTCCCTCTAGTGGTGGCTGTATATATCTGTATGCAGTAATCTCCTGAGCTCCCGCTAGTGGTGGCTGTATATATCTGTATGTAGTATTCTCCTGAGCTCCCTCTAGTGGTGGCTGTATATATCTGTATGTAGTAATATCCTGAGCTCCCTCTAGTGGTGGCTGTATATATCTGTATGTAGTAATCTCCTGAGCTCCCTCTAGCGGTGGCTGTATATATCTGTATGCAGTAATCTCCTGAGCTCCCTCTAGTGGTGGCTGTATATATCTGTATGTAGTAATCTCCTGAGCTCCCTCTAGCTGGTGGCTGTATATATCTGTATGTAGTAATCTCCTGAGCTCCCTCTAGTGGTGGCTGTATATATCTGTATGTAGTAATCTCCTGAGCTCCCTCTAGTGGTGGCTGTATATATCTGTATGTAGTAATCTCCTGAGCTCCCTCTAGTGGTGGCTGTATATATCAGTATGTAGTAATCTCCTGAGCTCCCTCTAGTGGTGGCTGTATATATCTGTATGTAGTAATCTCCTGAGCTCCCTCTAGTGGTGGCTGTATATATCTGTATGTAGTAATCTCCTGAGCTCCCTCTAGTGGTGGCTGTATATATCTGTATGTAGTAATCTCCTGAGCTCCCTCTAGTGGTGGCTGTATATATCTGTATGTAGTAATCTCCTGAGCTCCCTCTAGTGGTGGCTGTATATCTGTATGTAGTAATCTCCTGAGCTCCCTCTAGTGGTGGCTGTATATATCTGTATGTAGTAATCTCCTGAGCTCCCTCTAGTGGTGGCTGTATATATCTGTATGTAGTAATCTCCTGAGCTCCCTCTAGTGGGGGCTGTATATACCTGTATGTAGTATTCTCCTGAGCTTCCTCTAGTGGTGGCTGTATATACCTGTATGTAGTAATCTCCTGAGCTCCCTCTAGTGGGGGCTGTATATACCTGTATGTAGTATTCTCCTGAGCTCCCTCTAGTGGTGGCTGTATATATCTGTATGTAGTAATCTCCTGAGCTCCCTCTAGTGGTGGCTGTATATATCTGTATGTAGTAATCTCCTGAGCTCCCTCTAGTGGTGGCTGTATATATCTGTATGTAGTAATCTCCTGAGCTCCCTCTAGTGGTGGCTGTATATATCTGTATGTAGTAATCTCCTGAGCTCCCTCTAGTGGTGGCTGTATATATCTGTATGTAGTAATCTCCTGAGCTCCCTCTAGTGGTGGCTGTATATATCTGTATGTAGTAATTCTCCTGAGCTCCCTCTAGTGGTGGCTGTATATATCTGTATGTAGTAATCTCCTGAGCTCCCTCTAGTGGTGGCTGTATATATCTGTATGTAGTAGTCTCCTGAGCTCCCTCTAGTGGTGGCTGTATATATCTGTATGTAGATTCTCCTGAGCTCCCTCTAGTGTGGCTGTATATATCTGTATGTAGTAATCTCCTGAGCTCCCTCTAGTGTGGCTTGTATATATCTTGAGTATCTCCTGAGCTCCTCTAGGGGTGCTGTATATATCTGTATGTAGTAATCTCCTGAGCTCCCTCTAGTGGTGGCTGTATATATCTGTATGCAGTCATCTCCTGAGCTCCCTCTAGTGGTGACTGTATATATCTATATGTAGTAATCTCCTGAGCTCCCTCTAGTGGTGGCTGTATATATCTGTATGTAGTAATCTCCTGAGCTCCCTCTAGTGGTGTCTGTATATATCTGTATGTAGTAATCTCCTGAGCTCTCTCTAGTGGTGACTGTATATATCTGTATGTAGTAATCTCCTGAGCTCCCTCTAGTGGTAGCTGTATATAGTAATCTCCTGAGCTCCCTCTAGTGGTGGCTGTATATACCTGTATGTAGTATTCTCCTGAGCCCCCTCTAGTGGTGGCTGTATATATCTATATGTAGTAATCTCCTGAGCTCTCTCTAGTGGTGACTGTATATATCTGTATGTAGTAATCTTCTGAGCTCCCTCTAGTGGTAGCTGTATATAGTAATCTCCTGAGCTCCCTCTAGTGGTAGCTGTATATATCTGTATGTAGTAATCTCCTGAGCTCCCCCTAGTGGTGGCTACAGGTAAACACAATATTTTTATTTAGGGAATTCTTGCTTAGGATCCGATAATCTCTATAAAGTTGGATTTTTTCTTACTTATTTAGATAAAATGGTGTTCAGGGGTTAACATTTACTGAAAGCTGGCCTACGTGCAGATCATTAGTAAATCCGTTTAAACATATGCCCCCCTCTCCCCCATCAAGGTTTGTCACTCACCTTTCCCAGACTTTCTCCTTGCTCTTATATCTTTGTATAATGAAGACGACTTGCAGGAATCCAGGAAAGCTGTAATAGCTGGCTCTCTGCTTTCCTAAAGAAATAATAAAGCTGGAGGTCACACATTAATCTGATTTCATTCTTCTTCTCCAATTCCAGTAAAATTGAAGAATGCCTCGACTACCTGCACATGTTGTACCCCAAGTTACTGAACCACTGGAGCGTCTTCTCCATCATGGCAGCTGTGATCGTCCTCCTTGCTGTCTTGTTAAGTGTTTATAATTCCTTCTCTTCTTGCACTGAAATGCCGGAAGGAGGCCACGGAAAAGCCACGTGCTCTGTACCCCAGAGGTATTCCTGGTGGACCTCAGGGTCTCAGCACAAGCAGCGCAGGCAGTAGAAGACAAGCGTCCGCACTGCGCTGCCCTTACCTCGCTATCAAGATGGTGACGTGGAGACGCAGGCAACTGAGATGGAACTGTATGAGACTAGAGGTTACTGGGGTCCACATTCGAGAGGTGCGAGGTGACCCCGTTCTTCATCCCTAGGGCATTGACATTCTTATGACTATGATGATGGGAGTTGTGCTCCCTACCAGCTGTATGCGCCTCTGTGGTGTACAGATTACTGCAGTGTCCACAGTGACCCCAGGGTGTGAACATTACTGCAAATGTCCGTGGCGTTACAATGTTCTTACGGCATTTTCTGCCATTTCACACCATGACATGAGGAATATAATCTCACAGTCTGTGGCATGTCATTGAGGCCATAACGCACAAAAATTGTAAAGAGCAGTTCATCCTGGAAGCTGAGACAGGAGATGCTGTTTGCTGGGTCCTTAGTTTCGCTGCACGGACACTGGGCAGATACAGGGAAGTTTTGCCAATCCAAAGGCTTAGAAATGGAAATCAGCCTTAGGTCTGAGAACAGAAGTACCGGTACCGTCACAGTTGGCAGAGGGACAGCTTCAAGGGATTGTCTCAAGACGTCTCAACAAAGTAGAGGATAAATGTCCACCATTGATCTTGAGAATGAAGGTCCTCCTCGGTATGAATGGAGCATCGGCCGAGCATGCACGCTGCCACTCCATTCACCTCTACGGGACTGCCTCCAGCAGTCCTGCTCCAGTGTTATGGAGGGGCACGGACCCCCCATTCTCATGATTGGTGGGGGCCCCGAGTGGTCAGAACCTCACCGATCACACTTATCCCTCTATCCCGTTAGTAGTGCGTTCTAATCTTGGGACAACCCCTTTAAGTAGCTCTAAGGACCCAACAAATAGCGCCCCATTTCTCTACTTCAAGGTGATACCGCAGTCAGTCCTGAATCTCTAAGGTTTGTAGCAGAGTTCCTCTTTAAGAACAATAAAAACTGCTAGAGTGTCTGCAGAGGACAGATACCCTCAGGTGGGGCAGAACATGCCATCGGAGACTGAAGTGTATGGGGCTGGAATGGACCAGCAGACAGGCCAGATGTCCCGGGTCATCCCAGTCAGCTTTCTGGATCACAGATTCTGGTCGTGGACTGATCTACGGCCACCACCATACATGACCTGGGATGACGAGTGCTGTGTACGGGGAATGACAGGACCGCTCACGTGTCTTCTATACTTGGTACTTTTTTAGGATTATTGTTTCTGTGCTTTGCAGGATGGGCCGGCAGCTGGGAGATGTGGAGTTTTCCTAATAGACTTTCTTCAGTGCAGAGTTTGGGGTCTGGGTCCCTCCTCAACAGACTAGAGGGCCATCTGTATGTATGTGGCCCAGATTGCCCCCTACTGGTGGATAATGGCTCATAAGATAATTGCAAGTATGTTGGGGGGTTCAGCTGAATGGGCCGCTGCAAGGGTTAGTACTAAATATATTGGGAGAATGCTACAAAGCAGTAATGGCCGACTACATGAACTCTAACATCGGAGTCCTACCACAGAGCGGCCACAAAGTGAGGGCAGAACCAGACATCCAGTCCAGTGACCCAGGGTTCTGCTTGGATAATGAGAAGGTCAAGTAAAGGACAGAAGTTTATAAAAATCCTATAATATCTGCACCAACTGAAGTTCTGATCCTCAAGAATCTGTAAACTGGGATCAGCAGAATAGTGAGTGCAGCTCTGGAGTATAATACAGGATAAGTAATGTATGTACACAGTGACTGCACCAGCAGAATAGTGAGTGCAGCTCTGGAGTATAATACAGGATAAGTAATGTATGTACACAGTGACTGCACCAGCAGAATAGTGAGTGCAGCTCTGGAGTATAATACAGGATGTAACTCAGGATCAGTACAGGATAAGTAATGTATGTACACAGTGACTGCACCAGCAGAATAGTGAGTGCAGCTCTGGAGTATAATACAGGATGTAACTAACTGATTTTCCTAGTCTACGACGTAAAGTCATAGTTTTATTAAGACACGGAGGCGAATATTGCTTTCTCTTCCTTTACTGATCACCATAGCAGCAAGGAGAAACAAAAAACAAATGCAAATGGTCACCATAGTAACCCATACGTCCCACCCCTACAGCCCCAATATAAGGCTGCGTCCAAGGTGGTACTTCCTCTTTCTCTGCGAACCAGTCCATAATAACCGATGAACGAACAACTCCGGAACACTCAAAGAACGATCCGCGCCAAAGAGACCCACGGAATCCAAGCAGGAACTTTCCAGCGACAGGATCCACTTCAGGGGAAGGACTGGAAACCATCATCCAAGACTCTCAGCAAATCCAACGTGGTAGAAGCAGGAGCTGGAGGAAAACATCGTCCAGAACAGGAACATTCCAGGGCAGGAAGACTCAACCTGAAAGAACAAGAGAAGCAAACTCCGATAAAGCGAGAGCATGGCCAAGCCAAACCCATATCCAGCGGACACCAGAGGTCCAGGCCGGTGTAAAGCATACAAACAAGTATGAGCACCTAATGGCGAACAACTTAACATTCTCAATGTATAACAGTACAAAATAGGCCTACCAACTAAAGTAGAGCTAACAGGCCAAACACTCCCCCCACACTACCAGAGCCCAGGGGAGGGAAGGGAGGGCAATATTCGCCTCCGTGTCTTAATAAAACTATGACTTTACGTCGTAGACTAGGAAAATCAGTTAGTTTTACATCAGACACGGAGGCTTCATATTGCTAGTTCAAAGCTGGTTAACCAAGGGATCAAACAAATGAGGAGGAGGACGGAAATAATACTCACGGAAAGTGGAGGCACTCGACCAGTCCGCCAATCTCAGGATGTCCTCCAGGCGAGCTCCCGAGACCGCCAAAGAGGTAGACGCCGCACCGCGCGCCGAATGAGCTGTAAACACCGAAGTGTCCACACCGGCCAGAGCCATAACCCATTTCAACCAACGGGCCAAAGTGGGGCTAGTCACCGGACCGAACGGGTGACGGATGGAGAGAAACAACTGCGGCACAACCGGAGACCTGTAAGGACGAGTCCTGGCCTCGTATTCCTTTAAACAAGCTACCGGGCACAAGGCCGGGGAAGCAGGAAAGCTGGGGTACGAAACGACCCGGATGTTCGTCTTCGTGCGTCTCGAAATGTTAAAAGACACGCCCTCCGGGGTAAAGGACCTGGCGTCGTGGTCCAGAGCCCGCACATCAGAAACTCTCTTACAAGAAATTAAGCAAAAGAGAGTGAGCAACTTTGCGGAAAGCTGACGTAAGGAAAGGTCAGTATTGGTAGGCCAAGAGGACAAAAAGGTAAGCACCAGGGAAACATCCCAAGTGGAAGAAAACCTCGGCCGGGGAGGCCGAGACAGCCGCGCGCCTCGGAGGAGGCGCGAAACGGAAGGATGCTGTCCTGCCGGAACGCCGTCAAATCCTAGATGTGACGAAGAAATCGCCGAACGAAAAAGATTGATCGTTCTGTAAGCCTTTCCCTCTTCAAAGAGAGAGGTGAGGAATTGAAGCAACTGAGCTACAGGAGCTGAAACGGGATCCAGGTCCCGTTCCAGGCACCAGCCAGCCCAAGTTCGCCAGGCCGCCCGATAAGATTTTCCGGTGCCTGGAGCCCAAGCGTCGTCCAAGAGGCGCCTAGTTGCCTCCGAAACTCCGTCGACCGCTCCTGGAGTCCTGAGAGCCGGCAGGCCATCAAACGTAGGGATCCGTCCAGGAGCAGAGGGTGGGGAGTCCCCTGAGGGCAGCGCAGGAGAGAGGTCGGGTTCGGTAGAAGGACTGGAATGTCCACTAGAAGCTCTAGGAGAGACGGGAACCACACCTGGGAGTCCCAGAACGGGACTATCGCCACCAACTCCGCCCGATGGCGACGCACTTGGAGAAGCATCCGAGGAATCATCATGAATGGGGGAAAAGCATAGAGAAGGTCGGAGGACCAGTCCTGCAGAAACGCGTCCGCCGCCAATGCCTCCGGATCCGGGCGCCAACTGTAGAACCGAGGGAGGTGAGCGTTGAGCCGGGAGGCGAACAAGTCCACGGAAAAGGGTCCCCATCTGGATGACACCGCCGAGAAAATCGACGGGTCCAACTGCCAGTCGCTGCCGTCCGTAAGATGGCGGGAACTCCAATCCGCCCGCACGTTGTGAAGTCCCGGTAGGTACTCGGCCTGCACCATGATGTCCCTGGAGAGACAGTACGCCCAAAAGTCCTTCGCCAATCCCGCTAGAGTAGCAGACTGGGTTCCGCCCAAACGGTTGATATAGCGAACCGCTGAAATATTGTCCATCCGGAGCCGGATACATGCATTGGCCATACCGTTGGTAAAACTCTTGACGGCCAAGGAGCCGGCCAGCAACTCCAGGGCATTGATGTGCAAGTGAGTCTCGACATGCGACCAAGGACCTCCGGTGGAGACCCCGTTGCAGTGCGCTCCCCAGCCCTGGAGGCTCGCATCCGATTCGATGGTGAATTCCGGCTGGAAACCAAAAATCGCCCTGCCGTTCCAAGCCTCCAGATTGGCGATCCACCAACGGATCTCTTCTCTGGCCTCCGAATCCAATTCCACCATGTCTGCAAAGGAGGCCCCCGAGCGGAGGTGCGCAATCTTCAAGCGCTGTAGGGCCCGGTAATGCAACGGTGCCGGGAAGACCGCCTGTATGGAGGATGCCAGCAGGCCGATAATGCGGGCTAGGTGACGCAGGGACAGGTGGGCACTGGTCAACGCCCGTCGCAGTTCCTTGCGAACGGACCGTAACTTGTCCCCTGGCAGGCTGAGGGATTCTGAGATCGAGTCCACTGTGAAGCCTAGGAAGTCCAACCTCTGGGAGGGAGTGAGCCAGGACTTCTCCAAGTTGAGTAGGAAGCCGAGCGACTCTAGGAGATCCGCCGTCCATCGAAGGTGCTGCAGCAGTGTCGACCTGGATTGATGCATCAGGAGGATGTCGTCCAGGTATATTATGAGGCGTACTCCGCGACTCCTCAACCAGGCCATGACCGGACGCAGGAGTTTGGTGAAACACCACGGAGCCGACGACAAGCCGAATGGAAGGCATGTGAATCTCCAGACCTCGTCTTTCCATAGGAAGCGAAGGAGATCCCTGGAGTGGGGGGCCACCGAGACCGTAAGGTACGCGTCCTTCAGATCCAGCTTCACGAGCCAATCCCTGGGGGAGAGAAGGTCCCGAAGTAGATGGATTCCCTCCATCTTGAAGTGACGGTACCGCACGATGCTGTTTAGGGCCCGGAGATTGATGACGGGACGCATCTGACCCCCTTTTTTCTGGACCAAGAAAATGTTGATTATTACCCCCCTTGAGTGGCCGTGAGCTCTCTCTATGGCCCTCTTGAGGAAGAGGGAAGAGAGCTCCTCGTCCACCCGGGCGGAGTCCGATCCCCTCCGAAGAGAGGACGGTGGGTGTTGCACTGAGCAAGGGGTGTCTATGAGCTCTATGGAGAAGCCTCTGACCGTCGTCAGAACCCACGGGTCTGATGTAATTAGTTCCCAAGCGTGTAAAAAATGCCGAAGCCTGCCCCCTACATAAAGTACCGAAGAATCCCCGTCCGGGGTCTGACTTACCGGATGACTTGCGGGGAGCCGTGTTTCCTCGGAAGGAACGGGAGCGCCATTGTCCCCCTCTGGATGGGAAGAACGTCTGGGGAGACCGCTGGTCTTGAAATGCAGCTCGCTGGGAGAAGGAGCCTCTGGATACACCCCTGCCTCGGGTGCTGGAGCGGCCGGACAGACGGCCCCTGTTGCTGCCGGCCCTGTGAGAGACCCGGCCCTGGAAGACTTTGCGCATAGTAGCCTGCGCCTTGTCCAGAGCGGAAAAAGTGCCGACGAAGCGGCTGAGGTCCTTTATAAAGGAGTCCCCAAAAAGCAGGCCTTCCGCCTCTTTGCCCGTCTCCGTCTGGGCAAGATTTATGAGCTTGGGGTCTATCCTAAGCAGGATGGCCTTGCGCCTTTCCACTGACAGGGATGCATTGGTTCCCCCGGCGATGCAAATCGCCCGCTGGGCCCAGCCCGTGAGCTCCTCAGGGTCAATGTGGGAACCCTCCTGTCTGGCGGACTCCGCCAATTCCATAATTTTTTGCCAGTGGACCGAAAATGTCCAGGAGCTTGTCCTGGCATCCTCTAAGGGCTGAGTCTAAGCCCTTCTTGGCATTCCACCCAGACTTGGACAAAAATTGGGTCATCTTTGGATCCACAACGGGCGTGTCGCAGACCTTATGGGGAATAATGGGCCGAGGGCACTCGGCCCGCAACTTACTGCGCGCCTCCTTGGACAGAGGACGGCGGGCCCAATGCTCCAGGTAACTGCTAATTTGTGTATCGGGGAGCCACTCCGCCGATCTAGGGTGGTGGAGGGCCTCAGGATCAAACATGGGAGCCCCGGAGGAATCCAAAGGGAAATGGTCAGCAGAGGCAGAGGAGGAATCCTTAGTTAAAGGCACCGCAGGGGGAGTGGCAATAGGGTCGGACCCCAGAGGGGAGTCATCCTCCTCTGAAAAATCAGTAGCCTCTGCCGGATCCTCCGGGCCCGAACCCAGATCCGAGTCAGAGACGGCATCCGCTTGGGATCTAGCGTGTTTCCACACCCGCGATTTATCAGCCTGGCGGGGACAAGCTCTCTTGCGCGACCTCAGCGCGTCGTCTGGGGTGGTCATCAACACACCGGTCATTGTCTCCTGTCCAACAGGAGGTTCAGCAGCAAAAGAATGCTGCGCAATCTCAGGGGAAGCAAGTCTGGCCCCAGCTAGGGGGTGTGCAGACAGGGCCTGGGAGATGGTCTGTGATAAGACAGTGGACATGGAACCCATAGCCTGTAAAATCGCATTAGACACAGAGCGCTGGATGAGCTGCGCCTGTGTGTCCGAGTCAGGGAGACTAGCATTCCCAGGGAGGGGGGAGGGGGGGGACTGGGCAGAGGGGTCCATATTGGTCCAGCACAGGGAACAGGGTACCTGCAGGAAGAAGACTGTGAGGAGAGCCTGAGGAACTATGCGTACAGCGCTAGGAGAACGAGGGGTTAATCACCCCAGGAGCGAGGGGAGCGGAGCGCAGCACAGGAGACCGGCAGCAGGCACGCAGGAGACCGGAGGAAGCGAGATCTCGCGGGAACGGGAACCAAGATGGCCGCCGGATCTCGCGAGATCTCGCTCCAGCCAGCCAAAAGAGCGCGAATAGTGGGGAGAAGGCCGCCGAGCCGGGCAGCAGACGCGCGCAAAGAGGGGGCGTGGCCCACCGCCGAGGAGGCAGAAGATGGCGGTAAGGCCAGCGGCGACTGCAAAGCACAATGGGACCCCCAAGCAAAAACTCCCGAGGGGAGAAGGGGGAGAGGGAGGAACCAAACGGACCCCCAGAGGGAAGGGTCCCAGGGAAAAACGCAGCGCGCAATTAGGACCCGGGAATACTGAGGAAGGCAAGGCTGCCCTGACAGGGCTAAGCCCCTGGGACAAGAATGCAGGGTAACAAGATATCCCGCTGCACAAACACTAATCCACCTAAAGGGAGGAAACAAAACAAACCCCAGGGGAGAAAATAACCAGGGGAATATACTCTAAAGCGAAATAAACCCTTAGGGAGAACAGAAGCAGCTAACAGATAAAATGAACATGTTACTTATCTGGTGAGCAGCAAGAAAGAGGAAGTACCACCTTGGACGCAGCCTTATATTGGGGCTGTAGGGGTGGGACGTATGGGTTACTATGGTGACCATTTGCATTTGTTTTTTGTTTCTCCTTGCTGCTATGGTGATCAGTAAAGGAAGAGAAAGCAATATGAAGCCTCCGTGTCTGATGTAAAACTCAGGATCAGTACAGGATAAGTAATGTATGTACACAGTGACTGCACCAGCAGAATAGTGAGTGCAGCTCTGGAGTATAATACAGGATGTAACTGAGGATCAGTACAGGATAAGTAATGTATGTACACAGTGACTCCACCAGCAGAATAGTGAGTGCAGCTCTGGAGTATAATACAGGATGCAACTCAGGATCAGTACAGGATAAGTAATGTATGTGCACAGTGACTGCACCAGCAGAACAGTGAGTGCAGCTCTGGAGTATAATACAGGATGTAACTCAGGATCAGTACAGGATAAGTAATCTATGTACACAGTGACTGCACCAGCAGAATAGTGAGTGCAGCTCTGGAGTATAATACAGGATGTAACTCAGGATCAGTACAGGATAAGTAATGTATGTACACAGTGACTGCACCAGCAGAATAGTGAGTGCAGCTCTGGAGTATAATACAGGATGTAACTGAGGATCAGTACAGGATAAGTAATGTATGTGCACAGTGACTGCACCAGCAGAATAGTGAGTGCAGCTCTGGAGTATAATACAGGATGTAACTCAGGATCAGTACAGGATAAGTAATGTATGTACACAGTGACTGCACCAGCAGAATAGTGAGCGCAGCTCTGGAGTATAATACAGGATGTAACTTAGGATCAGTACAGAATAAGTAATGTATGTACCCAGTGACTGCACCAGCAGAATAGTGAGTGCAGCTCTGGAGTATAATACAGGATGTAACTGAGGATCAGTACAGGATAAGTAATGTATGTACACAGTGACTGCACCAGCAGAATAGTGAGTGCAGCTCTGGAGTATAATACAGGATGTAACTCAGGATCAGTAATGTATATACACAGTGACTCCACCAGCAGAATAGTGAGTGCAGCTCTGGAGTATAATACAGGATGTAACTCGGGATCAGTACAGGATAGGTAATGTATGTACACAGTGACTCCACCAGCAGAATAGTGAGTGCAGCTCTGGAGTATAATACATTATGTAACTCAGGATCAGTAATGTATGTACACAGTGACTTCACCAGCAGAATAGTGAGTGCAGCTCTGGAGTATAATACAGGATGTAACTCAGGATCAGTGCAGGATAAGTAATGTATGTACACAGTGACTGCACCAGCAGAATAGTGAGCGCAGCTCTGGAGTATAATACAGGATGTAACTTAGGATCAGTACAGAATAAGTAATGTATGTACCCAGTGACTGCACCAGCAGAATAGTGAGTGCAGCTCTGGAGTATAATACAGGATGTAACTGAGGATCAGTACAGGATAAGTAATGTATGTACACAGTGACTGCACCAGCAGAATAGTGAGTGCAGCTCTGGAGTATAATACAGGATGTAACTCAGGATCAGTACAGGATAAGTAATGTATGTACACAGTGACTGCATCAGCAGAATAGTGAGTGCAGCTCTGGAGTATAATACAGGATGTAACTCAGGATCAGTACAGGATAAGTAATGTATGTACACAGTGACTGCACCAGCAGAATAGTGAGTGCAGCTCTGGAGTATAATACAGGATGTAGCTCAGGATCAGTACAGGATAAGTAATGTATGTACACAGTGACTGCACCAGCAGAATAGTGAGTGCAGCTCTGGAGTATAATACAGGATGTAACTCAGGATCAGTACAGGATAAGTAATGTATGTACACAGTGACTGCCCCAGCAGAATAGTGAGTGCAGCTCTGGAGTATAATACAGGATGTAACTCAGGATCAGTACAGGATAAGTAATGTATGTACACAGTCACCGCACCAGCAGAATAGTGAGTGCAGCTCTGGAGTATAATACAGGATGTAACTCAGGATCAGTAATGTATATACACAGTGACTCCACCAGCAGAATAGTGAGTGCAGCTCTGGAGTATAATACAGGATGTAACTCGGGATCAGTACAGGATAGGTAATGTATGTACACAGTGACTCCACCAGCAGAATAGTGAGTGCAGCTCTGGAGTATAATACATTATGTAACTCAGGATCAGTAATGTATGTACACAGTGACTTCACCAGCAGAATAGTGAGTGCAGCTCTGGAGTATAATACAGGATGTAACTCAGGATCAGTGCAGGATAAGTAATGTATGTACACAGTGACTGCACCAGCAGAATAGTGAGTGCAGCTCTGGAGTATAATACATTATGTAACTCAGGATCAGTAATGTATGTACACAGTGACTGCACCAGCAGAATAGTGAGCGCAGCTCTGGAGTATAATACAGGATGTAACTCAGGATCAGTACAGGATAAGTAATGTATGTACACAGTAACTGCACCAGCAGAATAGTGAGTGCAGCTCTGGAGTATAATACAGGATAAGTAATGTATGTACAGTGACTGTGATGTTAAGGTCGGGTAATTGTCTCTCTAAATTAGGATATGGAGATCAGCGGTGATTGGGGAGTTAAACATCCATTAGTAGTTCTTCCTGGTCTGTGGCCCCCGGGTCTCCATTGAGATGTTTAGAGTCCTTGCTCTGTTTTTCCATCTTATCCTGATTTCTAACTCTTTTGTGTTTCCTTGTAGTCACATCTCGTGTCCGCACTGCACTGAATTGTACTGATCTGACCGCAGACGTCACTCTTTGTGTAGAATATTTAATTTTCCAGTAATGTTGCTGCACAGTCGGTGCGGTTTGTTGTACTGTAAATTACCACATACTTGATTGTCGATTAAACAGATTAAAGGCGTAAATCCACCACTCTCTGTCATCTGCTGGTTCTTCTCACCACTCTCTGTCATCTGCTGGTTCCTCTCACCACTCTGTCATCTGCTGGTTCTTCTCACCACTCTCTGTCATCTGCTGGTTCCTCTCACCACTCTCTGTCATCTGCTGGTTCTTCTCACCACTCTATGTCATCTGCTGGTTCTTCTCATCACTCTCTGTCATCTGCTGGTTCCGCTCACCACTCTCTGTCATCTGCTGGTTCTTCTCACCACTCTCTGTCATCTGCTGGTTCCTCTTACCACTCTCTGTCATCTGCTGGTTCCTCTCACCACTCTCTGTCATCTGCTGGTTCCTCTCACCACTCTCTGTCATCTGCTGGTTCCTCTCACCACTCTCTGTCATCTGCTGGTTCTTCTCACCACTGTCTGTCATCTGCTGGTTCCTCTCACCACTCTCTGTCACCTGCTGGTTCCTCTCACCACTCTCTGTCATCTGCTGGTTCTTCTCACCACTCTCTGTCATCTGCTGGTTCCTCTCACCACTCTCTGTCATCTGCTGGTTCCTCTCACCACTCTCTGTCATCTGCTGGTTCCTCTCACCACTCTCTGTCATCTGCTGGTTCCTCTCACCACTCTCTGTCATCTGCTGGTTCTTCTCACCACTCTCTGTCATCTGCTGGTTCCTCTCACCACTCTCTGTCATCTGCTGGTTCCTCTCACCACTCTCTGTCATCTGCTGGTTCCTCTCACCACTCTCTGTCATCTGCTGGTTCCTCTCACCACTCTCTGTCATCTGCTGGTTCCTCTCACCACTCTCTGTCATCTGCTGGTTCTTCTCACCACTCTCTGTCATCTGCTGGTTCCTCTCACCACTCTCTGTCATCTGCTGGTTCCTCTCACCACTCTCTGTCATCTGCTGGTTCTTCTCACCACTCTCTGTCATCTGCTGGTTCCTCTCACCACTCTCTGTCATCTGCTGGTTCTTCTCACCACTCTCTGTCATCTGCTGGTTCTTCTCACCACTCTCTGTCATCTGCTGGTTCCTCTCACCACTCTCTGTCATCTGCTGGTTCCTCTCACCACTCTCTGTCATCTGCTGGTTCTTCTCACCACTGTCTGTCATCTGCTGGTTCCTCTCACCACTCTCTGTCATCTGCTGGTTCATCTCACCACTCTCTGTCATCTGCTGGTTCTTCTCACCACTCTCTGTCATCTGCTGGTTCCTCTCACCACTCTCTGTCATCTGCTGGTTCCTCTCACCACTCTCTGTCATCTGCTGGTTCCTCTCACCACTCTCTGTCATCTGCTGGTTCCTCTCACCACTCTCTGTCATCTGCTGGTTCCTCTCACCACTCTCTGTCATCTGCTGGTTCCTCTCACCACTCTTCTGTCATCTGCTGTTTCTTCTCACCACTCTCTGTCATCTGCTGGTTCTTCTCACCACTCTCTGTCATCTGCTGGTTCTTCTCACCACTCTCTGTCATCTGCTGGTTCTTCTCACCACTCTCTGTCATCTGCTGGTTCTTCTCACCACTCTCTGTCATCTGCTGGTTCCTCTCACCACTCTCTGTCATCTGCTGGTTCTTCTCACCACTCTCTGTCATCTGCTGGTTCTTCTCACCACTCTCTGTCATCTGCTGGTTCTTCTCACCACTCTCTGTCATCTGCTGGTTCTTCTCACCACTCTCTGTCATCTGCTGGTTCTTCTCACCACTCTCTGTCATCTGCTGGTTCTTCTCACCACTCTCTGTCATCTGCTGGTTCTTCTCACCACTCTCTGTCATCTGCTGGTTCTTCTCACCACTCTCTGTCATCTGCTGGTTCTTCTCACCACTCTCTGTCATCTGCTGGTTCCTCTCACCACTCTCTGTCATCTGCTGGTTCCTCTCACCACTCTCTGTCATCTGCTGGTTCCTCTCACCACTCTCTGTCATCTGCTGGTTCCTCTCACCACTCTCTGTCATCTGCTGGTTCCTCTCACCACTCTCTGTCATCTGCTGGTTCCTCTCACCACTCTCTGTCATCTGCTGGTTCCTCTCACCACTCTCTGTCATCTGCTGGTTCCTCTCACCACTCTCTGTCATCTGCTGGTTCCTCTCACCACTCTCTGTCATCTGCTGGTTCCTCTCACCACTCTCTGTCATCTGCTGGTTCCTCTCACCACTCTCTGTCATCTGCTGGTTCCTCTCACCACTCTCTGTCATCTGCTGGTTCTCTCACCACTCTCTGTCATCTGCTGGTTCTTCTCACCACTCTCTGTCATCTGCTGGTTCTTCTCACCACTCTCTGTCATCTGCTGGTTCTTCTCACCACTCTCTGTCATCTGCTGGTTCTTCTCACCACTCTCTGTCATCTGCTGGTTCTTCTCACCACTCTCTGTCATCTGCTGGTTCTTCTCACCACTCTCTGTCATCTGCTGGTTCTTCTCACCACTCTCTGTCATCTGCTGGTTCTTCTCACCACTCTCTGTCATCTGCTGGTTCTTCTCACCACTCTCTGTCATCTGCTGGTTCCTCTCACCACTCTCTGTCATCTGCTGGTTCTTCTCACCACTCTCTGTCATCTGCTGGTTCTTCTCACCACTCTCTGTCATCTGCTGGTTCTTCTCACCACTCTCTGTCATCTGCTGGTTCTTCTCACCACTCTCTGTCATCTGCTGGTTCTTCTCACCACTCTCTGTCATCTGCTGGTTCCTCTCACCACTCTCTGTCATCTGCTGGTTCCTCTCACCACTCTCTGTCATCTGCTGGTTCTTCTCACCACTCTCTGTCATCTGCTGGTTCTTCTCACCACTCTCTGTCATCTGCTGGTTCTTCTCACCACTCTCTGTCATCTGCTGGTTCTTCTCACCACCCCTGATCACCTGTAAAACTGCAATGAGGCGTCCATGGCATCTACACACCTTAAACTACTGAATCAGCTATTCTATCCATTCTTGAAGACTACCAGCCCCAAAACATGCCCGATACATTGTCACAGACCCCCCTCCATGACTGACATCACTGCCTAAGTATATGATGGTTTAAAGGAATCGGTCAGAGGCAGAAATAATCCCATTCTTATTACCTGCTCCACCTGCACTAATATAACAGGTGCACAACACATGAGGGCAGGTGTTTGTACATGGCCGATGAGCTGGAACCATCACACGCATCAACATGGATTCATCTGACCATTATCATGACTGGTGAAAGGATCCCGCCACCCCCCATACAAATCCATCAGCTGCCGCCCTGCTCTAAAACCCTCCAGACAAGAAGACAGAAGAGGAGAGCAGGGGACGCGCCTAGAGAGGAGCGAATTTGATTCAGCCACATCGCCAAATTTTTCCCAAATGTATTTGTGGCGAATCGCATTAAAAACGTCCTATTTCCTGTCTGCAGAGAGCCTGTATAGCGGTGTAGAACACGGTGCCTTGCAGTAACACGCAGAGGGCATCCGCTGTGGTAGAGAAATAATACGGTGATATTTTGGCGAATATTCGTCATAAATTTGCGGACTCGAGAATACGCCATTATTTTCTTGATTGCAATGTAATATGCGCAGATTGTGTGGACGTTACCGGCGTGGGTCAGTTTTGCTACAATATATCGCCAATATATTTGCAATTGCGCAAATTAGCACTAATGATGAGCATATTTTGGCGCAATACGTGCAACTCCCCAATGTATCAGGTCTGAGCAGATATTACTGATTGGTGTGACATCACAGCGCTATGTCTGTATGGACAGTAATCCCTATCACACTACCTAACACCACTTGGGCCCTGGGCCCCATAGCAAGAATCTGAATTGGGCCCCCTAACCCCACCCACTACCCACCCCTGGCCCATCCCACCTCCTGTCCTGGCTCCTCCTCTGCCACACCCCCATTTGCTAATAAAGAAATGTATACATGACTTACTGAAACCGTTAAAGGGAACCTGTCACTGGGATTGTGTGCATAGAGCTGCTAGATGTCCGCTAGCACATCCGCAATACCCAGTCCCCATAGCTCTGTGTGCTTTTATTGTGTTAAAAAAAAGTTGATACATATGCAAATTAACATAAAAGTGTCATATCTTACTTGTGTGACCAGAGAAGAGTCATATTTTCAAGCTCTGACTCATCTCTTGTACAGGACTCGCCTCAGGTTAATTTGCATATGTATCAAATCGGATCTTATATCAAATCGGTTCTTATACACAATAAAAGCACACAGAGCTATGGGGACTGGGTATTGCAGATGTCCTAGCGGCCATCTAGCAACCCATGTCCTCAGCTCTATACACAAAATCCCGGGGACGGGTTCCCTTTAAGGATAAATCTTAATATATATTTTTTTTAAGGCTACTTTCACACTACCAAATCACTGTCGTTTGGAACGCTACATTTCTGTTAAAACTGTTACTTTATTAATCAGAAAAACAAAAGGGAAGGGGGACTAACCTATATTAAAATTCTAGGACACCATCCATTCAGTATAGGGTCGATATGAGGACCTATAAGCCGCATACACGGTAATTGCAGCTGCGGATGGGGTCACTAGAAATGCCGCAGGCTAGTGCTATACTGCAAGTGAAAGCAGAGGGCCATGGGGCCATGCTAATTGATTCCACAGAAGTAAGCACTAAGGTGCGGTCAGTGTGCTCTGAATCACTACCAGCTCATGGATCCCTCGACTAAAGTTATGGATAGACTAATCCAGTGATAAACATCTGCCTGCAGAAGCCGATCTCAATTGAATCCATCCGTTCATGTGAAACGGATGTCTAAGAATCGGCCCTGCAGACGCGAATCACTGGATCTAAGCTAAGCTGGGTGAAACAGGCAGATCTGGATTGCTGTTGCTCATCTAACTGCAGAGGGCTGAGAACCGCAGACCTCAACTGCAGTGTGAGCGCAAAGCAGATACAAATGAACATTGATTCATCCCCACACCACACTCAACGCGTTTCGCCATAAGGCTCGTCAGGAGCGTGTATCTGTGGTTCGCAGGATAAATATTCAAAGCTGCTGAGCCTCCATTACAGAGGCTGCAGCTGTAAGTACGAGGTGGCCGAACGCGGCCGCTCAGGTGCACAGAATATGAGGAGAGTCCTCCTCCCCTCAACTGAGCCCCGCCTGCAGAACGGCCAATGAGGACGCAGGAGGCACGGCATCGCCGCATCATCCATCCCGCCCCCATTGTGCCGCCCCCTCGATGAGACCGGCCCAGATGAATGTAATAACATTCTACATTAAAGTTAGAGTGAATATATACGGCGACTTACTACCCTGGCAACGTTTGTATAGCTCCGATCGGGACAGGGATCATGAAGTGGTATGAACTACATTGTATTTTTTTTTTTTTTTTTTTTTTTTTTATTTAATTAATTGAGGACATCAATCGGTGGTGGTGGAGACAATACAGGAGGGTCAGGAAGGACCCAGCAGCATTTTTACTAGACGGCAATACTGTGATCAGGCTGATTTAAAGGGGCAGTGTATGGTATAATGTGGTATAAGTAATCCACAACCAATAATTACACTATCACACCCCTGGTATCTCCTAGCCCCCTCAATTGCCTAGGTGATCTAATGACATAGAGTCATTAGTAGTCCATGCCGCTGAGACACACGGATCGTGGGCAGTATGTCATCACCCCTAATGTTCCCCCGTTGCACCTCAGCTCCAGGGATCTAGAGAAAACACACAAAGGAATTATACTCATTTAGTCCCTGGGGCTGGAGCGCACATAGGCGGTAAATCCACTGTGTCTCTTTTTGCAATAACCGCCTATCAAAGTCGCCTCCTCTTGGCGCTCTTCTGACCACCTCCACAGCCTGAAATTTGATGACATCCACATCACCGTTGTGCATGATCGATATGTGTCTAGCAATCGGGGTATCCGCCCCTTTGCGGATGTCATTTAGATGTTCTGCTATTCTTCTACGGAATTCTCTTGTGGTTTTACCCACATATTGCTTTCCGCAAACACAAGTGGCCAAATATACCAGGCCTCTTGTTTTGCAATTGACAAATGATCTGATAGTAAATCTCTGTTCAGTGACGCTACAGATAAATGTAGCGCCAGTCTGGATTGCAGGGCAAGCCACGCAGCTGCCACAGCGGAAGGTCCCTTTGAGGTTGGTACTCAGCCATGTGGATGTAGTCGGGCCCTGAAAAAAGCTGTGGACCAGGCGATCTCTCAAACTACGTCCACGTCTGTACGTGATTAGAGGTACATCGCCTATCATATCCCCAATATCTGGGTCTGATTTAAGAATACCCCAGTAGGTCGTCAGCAAGTCACGCACTGTGTTGTGTGCTTCATCATATGTGGCTATGATGCGCAACTGGTCCATTCCAGCCGATCCCGACCTAGGGGTAAGGAGGGCATCCCGGTTTTGTGCCAGTGAATGCTGGTACGCTTTAGTTAGTACATGTTGTGGGTACCCCCTACTCCTAAATCTGGTTCGTAGATCACTGGATGCCGTTCTGAAATCCGACATACTGGAGCAGTTACGCCTTACCCGAAGGTATTGCCCTTTTGGAATTCCCCTCTTCAGGGGCAGGGGGTGGCAGCTGTCCCAACTAAGGAGGCTGTTTGTTGCAGTCTCCTTGCGGAACAGCCGTGTGCCAATATTGCCCATCCTGTCCCTGAAGATGGTTAAATCCAGAAAGTTGATTTGAGATTCCTGGATCTCTGATGTAAAAAATAATCCCATAGTGTTTATGTTCAGGTCTGAAACAAACCGATTGAAGTCCTCAACACTCCCAGACCATAAAATCAATACATCATCGATGAAGCGTAACCACAAATTAATGTGGTCAGCCCATCTCTGATTATCCGCGAACACAACTTCACGTTCCCACCAGCCCAGGTAGAGATTGGCGAAGGTCGGGGCACAGGGGCTCCCCATCGCCACTCCCCTGAGCTGGTGGTACATGCGATGATCAAAGGTAAAACAGTTGTGCTCAAGGATAAATTTCATTAGTTCAAGAATAAATTCGTTATGCTGCCAGCAATGGGTGCCACGTTGACTAAGGAACGAGGCCACAACTCCACACCCCCTATCATGGGGTATGGAGCTGTACAAGGCCTCAACATCCAGGCTGGCCAGCATAACGTTCTCACCAAGATGTATTCCTTCCAATTTTTTGATTACATCCATAGAATCACGTACATACGAGGATAGGGACACCGCAAATGGTCGTAAAATCCTATCCACGTATGTACTGATTGGATGTGTCAAACTCCCAGTCCCTGACACAATAGGACGTCCCTTTAAGGGGGTAAGTCCCTTGTGCACCTTGGGTAACCCATAGAAACAAGGGATCTGGGGATGTTTGGGAAACAAAAACTCAAATTCAGATCTACTGATAAGGGCATGATCGTGTGCTGTGTCCAAGAGGTCCTTCAATTGCCTCCTGAACATCTCAGTAGGATTTGATTCCAGCACACGATAACATGATTTATCACTGAGAATGTTCAGACACATGATCTTATATTGGTCACAGTTCATTACGACAATATTCCCTCCCTTGTCCGATGGTTTAATGACAAGGGAGTTGTCGCGTTCCAGTGAAATTAGGGCCTCAATCTCCCTTTTCCGGAGATTGGACTCAGTCCCCTTCAATGTGTCGAGCTTTCTCAGTTGGTCTGTGACGACCTTGAGAAAAATGTCAGGTGCCATCACTAAGGGGCGGGTTTTTAGTAGAGGACAATTTGAGGTCCGTAAATGGACCCTCACCAATCTCCCTACTCCCTTCCTCCATAAGGGATGCCAGTAGTTGGATATCCGGCAGGTCATTTATGTCCACACCCAATTCATTTTAACAGAAATGTAGCGTTCCAAACGACAGTGATTTGATTTTGATAGGTGGAACGTATACCATATATCAGTTATACCAGTGAAATTTTCTTTATATATTGCTTGAGAGTAATGGCAGGCTTTTTGGCGGCAGGTATTTGCAGTGATAAATGGGATGAGGAAGCTAGAGTGGTTTTTTCTGAGTCAGATCTACCCCCAACCAACCGTGCATTAAGTATCACTGGTTCATTTAATCTACTCACCAAAATTTACAAAGACCAAGTCAGAGGGTGGTGGGAAATTCAAACCCTGGAAACCTATATCCAACATCAAATAGTCCCCAGGGGTATGCGGATTCCCTTCCTTCCGTCCAACAGAATTCAGTCCCCAGAGTTCCGTAAGAAGTGGGAAAAAGAGGCCGTTGAGAGCTCCCTCAGACTTATGGCATTGTTGCTGGAGGAGGAAAAGGCCCTGCACACTAAAAACACCACATTGTTGCAGGAGCAAATTGCAGAAGTGAGCAAATTCTCCAGTAACTCTGAGTTTACGCGTAAGGAGGTCTTTTTGCAACAGACGGTGGAACGGTTTACGGCCCAGCTTAAAGAACGTAAGCACTCTCAATTTTTGAGAGATAAAGCTGATTTTAAAGAAGGGCGCATTCTCGATTTTGCGACTAAAACTGCAAGGACCCTTGAGGTTGAGACAGAACCCTCATCCTCTGAGGGGGAAACTGAATTGGAAGGTACCTCCTACCAGAATAGCCAATACCCCATCTTCCAACCCTCTAATAAGGGATCTAGAGGAAGGGGAGGCAGAGGTAGGAACCCCAGATCACGGGGAGGTTTTTTAGGGAACCAAACTACGAGGTCCTACAGTCTCAGAAACAGCAAGAACCAATAGTACACCATCATAGAATGGGTGCAGCTGATTACGAGACTGTAAACCCTCTAGGAAAAAACAGGTCCAGGGACAAGTTACAAATTATTAACTTGTCTGATAGGTCACTTACGGAGGTAGAACTGGAACTACTTAGCAAGGGCCTATCATTTGTTCCCACCTGTTCCTTTAGCTCCTTCGAATGGGTCAAGGATTTGACCTTATTCGTGAGGAAACTTAAATGGAAAAAATTCTTTGCTACACATAATCAACAACAGTGCAATGAATTGGGTGTGGACATAAATGACCTGCCGGATATCCAACTACTGGCATCCCTTATGGAGGAAGGGAGTAGGGAGATTGGTGAGGGTCCATTTACGGACCTCAAATTGTCCTCTACTAAAAACCCGCCCCTTAGTGATGGCACACCACCTGACATTTTTCTCAAGGTCGTCACAGACCAACTGAGAAAGCTCGACACATTGAAGGGGACTGAGTCCAATCTCCGGAAAAGGGAGATTGAGGCCCTAATTTCACTGGAACGCGACAACTCCCTTGTCATTAAACCATCGGACAAGGGAGGGAATATTGTCGTAATGAACTGTGACCAATATAAGATCATGTGTCTGAACATTCTCAGTGATAAATCATGTTATCGTGTGCTGGAATCAAATCCTACTGAGATGTTCAGGAGGCAATTGAAGGACCTCTTGGACACAGCACACGATCATGCCCTTATCAGTAGATCTGAATTTGAGTTTTTGTTTCCCAAACATCCCCAGATCCCTTGTTTCTATGGGTTACCCAAGGTGCACAAGGGACTTACCCCCTTAAAGGGACGTCCTATTGTGTCAGGGACTGGGAGTTTGACACATCCAATCAGTACATACGTGGATAGGATTTTACGACCATTTGCGGTGTCCCTATCCTCGTATGTACGTGATTCTATGGATGTAATCAAAAAATTGGAAGGAATACATCTTGGTGAGAACGTTATGCTGGCCAGCCTGGATGTTGAGGCCTTGTACAGCTCCATACCCCATGATAGGGGGTGTGGAGTTGTGGCCTCTTTCCTTAGTCAACGTGGCACCCATTGCTGGCAGCATAACGAATTTATTCTTGAACTAATGAAATTTATCCTTGAGCACAACTGTTTTATCTTTGATCATCGCATGTACCACCAGCTCAGGGGAGTGGCGATGGGGAGCCCCTGTGCCCCGACCTTCGCCAATCTCTACCTGGGCTGGTGGGAACGTGAAGTTGTGTTCGCGGATAATCAGAGATGGGCTGACCACATTAATTTGTGGTTACGCTTCATCGATGATGTATTGATTTTATGGTCTGGGAGTGTTGAGGACTTCAATCGGTTTGTTTCAGACCTGAACATAAACACTATGGGATTATTCTTCACATCAGAGATCCAGGAATCTCAAATCAACTTTCTTGATTTAACCATCTTCAGGGACAGGATGGGCAATATTGGCACACGGCTGTTCCGCAAGGAGACTGCAACAAACAGCCTCCTTAGTTGGGACAGTTGCCACCCCCTGCCCCTGAAGAGGGGAATTCCAAAAGGGCAATACCTTCGGGTAAGGCGTAACTGCTCCAGTATGTCGGATTTCAGAACGGCATCCAGTGATCTACGAACCAGATTTAGGAGTAGGGGGTACCCACAACATGTACTAACTAAGCGTACCAGCATTCACTGGCACAAAACCGGGATGCCCTCCTTACCCCTAGGTCGGGATCGGCTGGAATGGACCAGTTGCGCATCATAGCCACATATGATGAAGCACACAACACAGTGCGTGACCTGCTGACGACCTACTGGGGTATTCTCAAATCAGACCCAGATATTGGGGATATGATAGGCGATGTACCTCTAATCACGTACAGACGTGGACGTAGTTTGAGAGATCGCCTGGTGCACAGCTTTTTTCAGGGCCCGACTACATCCACATGGCTGAGTACCAACCTCAAAGGGACCTTCCGCTGTGGCAGCTGCGTGGCTTGCCCTGCAATCCAGACTGGCGCTACATTTATCTGTAGCGTCACTGAACAGAGATTTACTATCAGATCATTTGTCAATTGCAAAACGAGAGGCCTGGTATATTTGGCCACTTGTGTTTGCGGAAAGCAATATGTGGGTAAAACCACAAGAGAATTCCGTAGAAGAATAGCAGAACATCTAAATGACATCCGCAAAGGGGCGGATACCCCGATTGCTAGACACATATCGACCATGCACAACGGTGATGTGGATGTCATCAAATTTCAGGCTGTGGAGGTGGTCAGAAGAGCGCCAAGAGGAGGCGACTTTGATAGGCGGTTATTGCAAAAAGAGACACAGTGGATTTACCGCCTATGTGCGCTCCAGCCCCAGGGACTAAATGAGTATAATTCCTTTGTGTGTTTTCTCTAGATCCCTGGAGCTGAGGTGCAACGGGGGAACATTAGGGGTGATGACATACTGCCCACGATCCGTGTGTCTCAGCGGCATGGACTACTAATGACTCTATGTCATTAGATCACCTAGGCAATTGAGGGGGCTAGGAGATACCAGGGGTGTGATAGTGTAATTATTGGTTGTGGATTACTTATACCACATTATACCATACACTGCCCCTGTAAATCAGCCTGATCACAGTATTGCCATCTAGTAAAAATGCTGCTGGGTCCTTCCTGACCCTCCTGTATTGTCTCCACCACCACCGATTGATGTCCTCAATTAATTAAATAAAAAAAAAAAAAAAAATACAATGTAGTTCATACCACTTCATGATCCCCGTCCCGATCGGAGCTATACAAACGTTGCCAGGGTAGTAAGACGCCGTATATATCTACTCTAACTCTAATGTAGAATGTTATTACATTCATCTGGGCCGGTCTCATCGAGGGGGCGGCACAATGGGGGCGGGATGGATGATGCGGCGATGCCGTGCCTCCTGCGTCCTCATTGGCCGTTCTGCAGGCGGGGCTCAGTTGAGGGGAGGAGGACTCTCCTCATATTCTGTGCACCTGAGCGGCCGCGTTCGGCCACCTCGTACTTACAGCTGCAGCCTCTGTAATGGAGGCTCAGCAGCTTTGAATATATATATCCTGCGAACCACAGATACACGCTCCTGACGAGCCTTATGGCGAAACGCGTTGAGTGTGGTGTGGGGATGAATCAATGTTCATTTGTATCTGCTTTGCGCTCACACTGCAGTTGAGGTCTGCGGTTCTCAGCCCTCTGCAGTTAGATGAGCAACAGCAATCCAGATCTGCCTGTTTCACCCAGCTTAGCTTAGATCCAGTGATTCGCGTCTGCAGGGCCGATTCTTAGACATCCGTTTCACATGAACGGATGGATTCAATTGAGATCGGCTTCTGCAGGCAGATGTTTATCACTGGATTAGTCTATCCATAACTTTAGTCGAGGGATCCATGAGCTGGTAGTGATTCAGAGCACACTGACCGCACCTTAGTGCTTACTTCTGTGGAATCAATTAGCATGGCCCCATGGCCCTCTGCTTTCACTTGCAGTATAGCACTAGCCTGCGGCATTTCTAGTGACCCCATCCGCAGCTGCAATTACCGTGTATGCGGCTTATAGGTCCTCATATCGACCCTATACTGAATGGATGGTGTCCTAGAATTTTAATATAGGTTAGTCCCCCTTCCCTTTTGTTTTTCTGATTAATAAAGTAACAGTTTTAACAGAAATGTAGCGTTCCAAACGACAGTGATTTGATTTTGATAGGTGGAACGTATACCATATATCAGTTATACCAGTGAAATCTACTTTCACACTAGCGTTAAAGTTTTCCGGTATTGCGATCCGTCATGGGGGCTCAATACCGGAAAAAAATGCTTCCGTTTTGTCCCAATTCATTGTCAATGGGGAAAAACCTGAACTGAACAGAACGGAGCGCTCCAAAATGCATTCCGTTCCATTTAGTTGCGTTCCCAGACCGGAGAGCAAACCGCAACATGTTGTATTTTGCTTTCCATCCTGGGAAAAACGGAATCTCTGCCACAATAGAAAATGGATCCGCCCCACATTGACTTTCAGTGGAGTTCAGGCTATGTTACAGATAATACAAACGGATCGCTCAGAACGGATGCAGGCGGTTGTATTATCAGTAGCGGAAGCGTTTTTGCTGAACCGAACCCTGCCGGATCCAGCAAGAACGCTGGTGTGAAAGCAGCCCAAGCCACATTTAAAATATTCAAAAAATAAATATATAAAACACATCATTACCTTACTCTGAAGATGTCGTGGTTCAGGCAGAAGTAGCCGGCAGGGACCCTAACTGTAGAAAAAGTTATGGGGTCAGAATATGGTGATGTAAAAATGTAAATAATATTTTTTTTTTTACAAAGTTTTAATTTATTTTGACACTAGACATAAACAACCTATACATATGGGGCATCATTGTAATCGCACTGACTCAGAGAATCCGTTTTGCCGTAAGAACAAAACCCGTAAAAGACTGTGGAGAAATAGCTTTTTTTTTTTTTTATTCCACCCCATTTGGATTTTATTTGCCCGCTTCCCACTACATTGTATGCCATATTAAAGTACGACGTCTCCCGCATGAAATAAGCGTTCATACATCTGTGAACGGAAAAATAAAAAAAAGTTATGGCTCAAGGAAACTAGGGAAGAAAAAAAGAAAATGCAAAAACGGGGGCTATCTAACCCCTATTATGCCCCCCAAAATGCTGGGCAGCACATACAGATAATACTTCTGCCCAGTGGGGGGCAGCCAATAGCAGGCCGTGTCAGAAATGCGCCTCCTAGCGTCACCCGCGATGCTAGGGTGGCTGGTTCCCATCGTGGCCCGCTATTGGCTGCCCCCCATGTTGCTGAATGTTTTAATCTACGGGACGGAAGGGGTTGGCAGAGGGGCATTATAGGGATTGGATTGCCCCTTTAACTCCGTGCTGCTGATGCTGAGCCAGCAATCATATTCCCCCCCAAAGGTGACTTATGTGCTGGGGGGAAATATGATTGCTGGCTATCTGCAGACTCAGCATCAGCAGCACGGAGTTAAAGGGGCTATCCAATCCCTATAATGCCCAGGGAGGGGTAGAAGGAAAGCACACTGTCCTCCTGGGTCCTCTATGAGCTTGCAGACCCCCCCCCCCCCCCGCTTGCTGCTGCCCTCCCCCATCAAGACTTTTTATTAAGTCTGCTGACTGCTGTCCTCTTAGGCCCCATTCACACGTCCTGCAGAACAGAATTGTGGACCCATTCATTTCTATGGGGCCGCACTTCCGGGTCTGCAATTCCATTCCCGAAAAAAATAGAACATGTCCTATTCTTGTCCGCAATTGCAGACAAGAATAGGCATTTTCTATTAAGTATCGGCGATGTGCAGTCTGCAAAATGTGGAACGCACATTACCGGGGTCCGTGTTTTGCGGATCCGCAAAACACACACGGATGTGTGAGTGGACTCTTACTGTGGCAGTGGCACACTCCGGTGCGCGCCTCTGTATGCGCGCCTGCTCCTTCGGCCTTCCAGCGATAAACTGGCCAATCAGCAGCAGCCTCTTTGCGCTGCTAAATGCTGATTGGCCAGTGTGAAATTATACAGCAGAGCAGAGGCAGTGCCTGGCTGGGAGGGAGCCCGGATAATGGAGGTCAGAAAGGGAGCGGGGGCCCGAGGGAGAACACAAGTGGGCGGGGCAGAGCCCGCCTCAATGCCTGTATGAATAAACTGCCTGTGCAGAGAAATAGGGGGTGGGGCCTTCCATGCGCTCCTATATTCTGCCTATATTGGCAGTACGCTACTGCTGGGGAGGTTCTTATATATTAAGGGGGAGGGGCAACTTTCCTATTGGTTGCTAGGGATGTTGCTAAGCTCTGACAAAGACATTGCAGCCTTCTCATTGGCCGACTGTCATGGAACCATGAACCAGACATACAACAAGAGATAAGTGGAAATAAGAAGGCTTTATTGAGAATCAAGCTGTGAGGCAAAAGTCCAAACGGATGGCTAAACCGAAGCAGGGTCTTGCGAAGCCAGAGGTCAGGAACCAGAAGGGTAGTCAGACGAAGCCTGGATCAGGAACCAGCAGGGTAGTCAGACGAAGCCTGGATCAGGAACCAGCAGGGTAGTCAGACGAAGCCAGGATCAGGAACCAGAAGCAGCAGCAGTCTTAGAAGCATGTGAACACAGGAGGACCAAGCAAGGAACTGAAGCCACAGACCTCCTATATATATGAGCTAGGCATCCAGCTCCTCCCAGTGGGAAGGAGAAGCCGCAGGGTGGGAGGCTACAAGAAACCCAGAAACCAAGATGGCCGCCAGCACATGTCAAACGAAGGAGAACAGCAAGAAGGTAAGACCATGACACCGACAAGCAATAAGCAGGGAGGGATCATGGGTTCACATGAAAAAAAAAAATCTAGAATATTCTCGAATACGAATATATAGCACTATATTCTAAATCTTCACGAATTCTCAAAGTGGTGATATTCGCGATCAAAATCAGCAATTTGAATATTCACGCCCAACACTGTGAGTCCGTATGACATGCAGATGACAGGCGTCGCTCTCAGAATCACTGCACACTGCACTTATTAGGGCAGTCACGGGGCCAAAACTGACCAAATAACTCCAGTGTGAACTCAGCCTCACAGGTCGATGTTAGCGTCAAGAAGATGCGCACTCCTCTTACACCGTCGTCAGCTGATTCCACATAGATGTCTACAGAACCTGTTCTATTAACCCCTTATACAAGTAGAGCCCCCGACAGAGTGGAGAGGGGGTCAGCAGTAAGGTTGTGGGGACCTCACTGATTATTTTGCCCTTCCTCTGATCCATCAGAACAATAACCCTCAAAAAACGGATCCTGTCTGTGGAGCGTCCGCCTTCACTCGGTCAGCATTTGGTCAGTAATCCACCAGTATTTGTAATACCAAAAAAAAGCAGGAGTAGATCATAAACAGAGATGACACGTGAATGGGATATTTTCACGTCTTTTGTGTTTTGTATCCACTTCTGCTTTTGGCCACCAAATCATAAACCAATTCTGATGGGACCATACAGGCCTCACAGCTGCTACACAGACAGGATCCGTTGTGCGTCTCATTTTACCTTCTTTCTGACAGATCAGAAGAAGAGTCAAATAAATGATTATCTCAGCCAGGCCGAAAGCCAAAAAATGGCCCAGCCATGAAGTGGGGAGGGTGGGAACAGCATGAGAAGTCCACAGAGTGGCCCTATGATATAGTGGTGAGGTGGAAGCAGCATGAGAAGTCCACAGAGTGGCCCAATGACAGAGTCTGGAGGTGGCAGCAGCATCAGGAGGAGGCCACAGAGTGTCTCAATGACAGCGTGGAGGTGGCAGCAGCATCATCAGGAGGCCACAGAGTGGTACAATGACAGTGTGGAAGTGGCAGCAGCAGCATCAGGAGGAGGCCACAGAGTGGCACAATGACAGTGTGGATGTGGCAGCAGCAGCATGAGGAGACCACAGAGTGGCAAGGTAACATAGCGCGGAGGTGGCAGTGGCATCAGGAGACCAGAGTGACCCGGTGACAGAGTGGGGAGGTGGGTGGCAATACCTGTACCAGCTGAAGATGGTGGATGAAAGAAAGAGCACTTAGCATCAGATGTGTGGCAGCATCAGAATAGTAGCTGAGGCAGGTAGCCAGAAGAAACAGGTCTCTTTTGTCAAAGTGTTGGTGTGGCACCATGGATGATCTAGTCTGATCCATCAGGCATTGGTGGTTGGAAATCCTGGCTGATCCATGCCTGATTCATCTTGACAAAGGTCAGTCTCTTCACATTGTGGACAAGCGAGTTCTCCTTGGGGTAACTATGGCCCCCGCCGCACTAAACATCCGCTCTGATGCCACACTACTGGCCGGGCAGGACAGCTTTTCCAGGGCAACTCTGCCAGTTGCGGCCACAAATCCAGTGTGGCTGCCCAGTAGTCCTGTGGATCTTCAATGTGGGGTGGCAGTGTGCTGTCCAAGTATGCCACCACCTGCTGGTTCAGGTCCTGCTCCAGGTCTACCTGCTGCTGCTGGTGAGTAGTCTCTTCACTAGGAAGGTGAAGAAGGCTGCTCATCAGCGACTATAGACTCGACCTGCTGCTGATGGAACTGCTCCTACACCCCACCCTGCCACAGCAGCCATGACTGTGGAATGTGAGCACAGAGGGCCCTTCCCTCGGTCAGACCTGCGAGAGGATGGATGATGGCGCAGATAGGCAGCAACCAACTGACTACATGGAAGGTTTCTATAGTAGTTCAGTTTGTCCTCCCTTTCAGCAGGTGTAAAAAAGGCCCCCCATTTTGGACCGGTAGCGAGTGTCCAACAAGGTGGAGAGCCAGAAGTCACCCCTCTTCCGAATGATGACAATTCGGCTTTCACTACCCAAGCAAGTGAGCATGCAGCGGACCATTTGTGCAAGTAACTCGGAGGGACTCCCTGCCTCCATCTCCACTGTCACGGTGTGTCTGGGTCCTCTGCCTCGTCTTCCTCATTGCCCTATAGCTCCTCTGGCTGCTCCTCTTCTGTCACCGAGTAGAAAAAACACCCATTTCACTACACATTGCTTGTGCTCCAATGTCCTCCTCCAGTTCACTCCCCACAGGGCTCATGAGATCCGCGAGATCTAGGCGCCACGTCTCCAGTCCCCTGACCAGCCTGATTTACCAGCATCTGTTCCAGGACATGAAGCATTGGAATGACATTGTTCATCTAGTAGTACTGGCGACTGACAAATAACGTGGCCTCCTCAAAGGGCCTGAGCAAACGCCAGGTGTCACGCATGAGCTGCCACTGGCTGACATCGAAGTTACACAGGGGAGTAGTCCTGTCCGCTTGGATCATCAAGAAATCGTTTATGGCCTTTCTCTGTTCGTATAGTCAGTCCAACATATGGAGGGTGGCATTCCAACGGGTGGAAACGTTGCATATCAGCCTATGTTGGGGGACGCCGTTCTGCCGCTGCAGCTCAAGGAGGGTGTGCTTTGCGGTGTACGAGTGGCTGAAGTGCATGCAAAGTTTCCTGGCCATATTTAGGATGTCTTGCAGATGCGTAGAAGTCTTCAGGAACCGCTTGACAACCAGATTAAACATGTTTGTCATGCAGAGCGCATGGCTCAGCCCTCCTTGACGCAGCACCGACACCATGGTTTTCCTGTTGTCGGTCACCATGGTTCAAATTTCAAGTTGTAGTTACAGCTCCACACGTCGGCGCTGCCGTACACTTTGGCAGACACCGACAAGCTCAAGGACTGGCCCACCTTCTGTTCTACATGTGTGTGCAGAGTTGGTACTGCCTTTTTTTTTTTTCAAGGACTGAAAGGTGCAGAGTCCACCACTTGTAAAGGAAGGGACTGCAGCACCAGCAACTTGGACAGGAGCACGTTCAGCTTCTGAACCGTTGGATGAGTGCACACATACTGCTGTCTCTTGGCAATTGCTTCAGTGATCGATTGCTGATGGAATGACTGACGAGGAGAAGGAGCCTCAGGACCAGCAGATGATGGGAAGGACAGACAGCTCCCTTCAGCTGAGGTGGTGGAGCATTGACTGGCTGAAATTAGCTGCGGGCCACTCGGTGATGCAGCGGTTGCTGCAGCAGACTGGACCACCACATCGGAGCCACAGTTCTTCCAGGTCACTTTATGGTGACGCTGCATATGTTGATGCAGGAGGACCGTGGTGCCAACATTGGCACCCTGGCCACGCTTCACCTTCTGCCTCAGATCCTACATATGGCCATGTTCACCTCCTCTGGCAGCTTAACAAAAAACTGCCACACCGCCGAGTAGGTGATTTTACCCCCAACACTACGCACTAACTGACTGCTACCACCGCTGCCTCTGTGAACCCCTGCACCGCTACTTCAAGTAGGCTCCTGCGAAGCGGGTGGTCTACCCCAGGCTTGTTTGGCTCCCGACCTTCCACTGCTGCCACCCTGCTGACTCCCGGCCATTCTAGCGACTTGCTGGCTCACGGGCAAACTGCCACCCTCTTCTCCTGATGATGATGAAGCCCCTTTGTCACAAGCGCGATCAGGTACATCATCATCGAGTACTCTCTGCACGTCACTGATGTCCTCCTCAACAGTTTCTGGGTCAGGAGCCTGACCGCTCGCAACACCGGCTCCCACACCACTCTCCTCATCACTACTTGCCCACCTAGCGGAGGAAGCAGCAGATTTCTAAGTGTGAAAGTAGCCTGAGCGGATCCGTTCAGACTTTACATTGAAAGTCAATAGGGGACGGATCCGCTTGAAGATTGAGCCATATGGTGTCATCTTCAAGCGGATCCGTCCCCATTGACTTACATTGTAAGTCTGGACGGATCCGCACGCCTCCGCACGGCCAGGCTGCTTGCAGAGTTCAGGTGTCCGCCTGCTGAGCGGAGCGGAGGCTGAGCGCTGGCAGACGGATGCATTCTGAGCGGATCCGCGTCCATTCAGACTGCATTAGGGCCAGACGGCTGCGTTCAGGGCCGCTTGTGAGCCCCTTCAAACGGAGCTCACGAGCGGACACCTGAACGCAGGTGTGAAAGGAGCCTTAAAAATAAGGAGGGAATTCCTCGAGAAGCAATTGTCTAATTGCGAAATCCAGGAACTTATGGTCCCCGTCAGGTTGACTAAGTGGAACCTAGAGGCGCAATTGGCAAACAGATTGGGGGAAATTGGCAACATAGGAAGATATAGGAGAGACCTAAGCTTAAGATAGGATATAACCTGTACTAATAAGGAGAAGAGACCACCATAGTTTCATACGAGTGTTCACGGGGTTGGGTAAACTGATGTTTGTTACAAAATGCCATCTTTGTGTGTCACTACAGACGTGGACAAAATTGTTGGTACCCTTTGGTCAATGAAAGAAAAAGTCACAATGGTCACAGAAATAACTTTAATCTGACAAAAGTAATAATAAATTAAAATTCTATAAATGTTAACCAATGAAAGTCAGACATTGTTTTTCAACCATGCTTCAACAGAATTATGTAAAAAAATAAACTCATGAAACAGGCATGGACAAAAATGATGGTACCCCTAACTTAATATTTTGTTGCGCAACCTTTTGAGGCAATCACTGCAATCAAACGCTTCCTGTAACTGTCAATGAGACATCTGCACCTCTCAGCAGGTATTTTGGCCCACTCCTCATGAGCAAACTGCTCCAGTTGTGTCCGGTTTGAAGGGTGCCTTTTCCAGACTGCATGTTTCAGCTCCTTCCAAAGATGCTCAATAGGATTGAGGTCAGGGCTCATAGAAGGCCACTTTAGAATAGTCCAATTTTTTCCTCTTAGCCATTCTTGGGTGTTTTTAGCGGTGTGTTTTGGGTCATTGTCCTGTTGCAAGACCCATGACCTGCGACTGAGACCAAGCTTTCTGACACTGGCTAGTACATTTCTCTCTAGAATTCCTTGATAGTCTTGAGATTTCATTGTACCCTGCACAGATTCAAGACACCCTGTGCCAGACGCAGCAAAGCAGCCCCAGAACATAACAGAGCCTCCTCCATGTTTCACAGTAGGGACAGTGTTCTTTTCTTGATATGCTTCATTTTTTCGTCTGTGAACATACAGCTGATGTGCCTTGGCAAAAACTTCGATTTTTGTCTCATCTGTCCACAGGACATTCTCCCAGAAGCTTTGTGGCTTGTCAACATGTAGTTTGGCATATTCCAGTCTTGCTTTTTTATGATTCGTTTTCAACAATGGTGTCCTCCTTGGTCGTCTCCCATGTAGTCCACTTTGGCTCAAACAACGACGGATGGTGCGATCTGACACTGATGTTCCTTGAGCATGAAGTTCACCTTGAATCTCTTTAGAAGTCTTTCTAGGCTCTTTTGTTACCATTCGGATTATCCGTCTCTTAGATTTGTCATCAATTTTCCTCCTGCGGCCACGTCCAGGGAGGTTGGCTACAGTCCCATGGATCTTAAACTTATGAATAATATGTGCAACTGTACTCACAGGAACATCTAGTTGCTTGGAGATGGTCTTATAGCCTTTACCTTTAACATGCTTGTCTATAATTTTCTTTCTGATCTCTTGAGACAGCTCTTTCCTTTGCTTCCTCTGGTCCATGTCGAGTGTGGTACACACCATATCACCAAACAACACAGTGATTACCTGGAGCCATATATATAGGCCCAATGGCTGATTACAAGGTTGTAGACACCTGTGATGCTAATTAGTGGACACACCTTGAATTAACATGTCCCTTTGGTCACATTATGTTCTGTGTTTTCTAGGGGTACCATCATTTTTGTCCATGCCTGTTTCATGAGTTTATTTTTTTACATAATTCTGTTGAAGCATGGTTGAAAAACAATGTCTGACTTTCATTGGTTAACATTTATAGAATTTTAATTTATTATTACTTTTGTCAGATTAAAGTTATTTCTGTGACCATTGTGACTTTTTCTTTCATTGACCAAAGGGTACCAACAATTTTGTCCACGTCTGTATATGCTTATTATATGTGAAGTATATGGAAATTCTCAATTCAATAAAGAGAATATAAAAAATAAAAAAGACTCAAAAGTATTTCCTTGTAATAAACCCTGTTAATGCCTGTATCACACAGCACTTGCACCCCAATACCAAGAACGGTTTGCTGGAATTAGAGCTGTATAATGGCAATTTGGATCCGCAGTCAGTGCAGCAAGGTGTAATAGGATTGTACCCATTACCCAGGGTGTAACCTCCCCTACTGAACCCTGTCGTACATAAATAATGTGGAATGATTGCTCCCTTTCCCTGAACTTCTATACAGCAAAATAAAAGTTTTAAAGTCTTTCCTAGCACTGTCCCTAGCGCCTGCTGACGTCTCTCCCTACACTGGAAAAATGGCAGAATCCAAGGTGGCTGAGGCTATTTATAGGGCTGTGACATCACAGGGCTGGCTGCTGATTGGCTGCATGCATGGCATTGTGGGTGATCCCGCCTTCCCAGAGCTCCTTGCTGCAGCCTAACACGTGCAGCAGTCATTTTAGGAAGCGTGAGGAAATTCGGAGCGAATCAAATTTCTCCTGAAATTGTGATCGAATTCCACTTTGTCAACTTCGATTCGCTCATCTCTATGCAACCACAGTGTAAGGAGAACCATGTTTAGTAGATGGAGCCATGAGACCAAGAGTTCAGATCTACAGACACAAACCATATCAGAAAGAGAAAGGTGTATACAAGTAAAAGTCAACAAACCTTACTGTAGTGTAAGAATATAACTGCTATAATACTGCTCCTATGTACAAGAATATAACTACTATAATACTGCTCCTATGGACAAGAATATAACTACTATAATACTGCTCCTATGTACAAGAATATAACTACTATAATACTGCTCCTATGTACAAGAATATAACTACTATAATACTGCTCCTATGTACAGAAATATAACTACTATAATACTGCCTCCTATGTACAAGAATATAACTACTATAATACTGCCCCTATGTACAAGAATATAACTACTATAATACTGCTCCTATGTACAAGAATATAACTACTATAATACTGCTCCTATGTACAAGAATATAACTATAATACTGCTCCTATGTACAAGAATATAACTGCTATAATACTGCTCCTATGTACAAGAATATAACTACTATAATACTGCTCCTATGTACAAGAATATAACTACTATAATACTGCTCCTATGTACAAGAATATAACTACTATAATACTGCTCCTATGTACAAGAATATAACTACTAATACTGCTCCTATGTACAAGAATATAACTACTATAATACTGCTCCTATGTACAAGATAACTACTATAATACTGCTCCTATGTACAAGAATATAACTACTATAATACTGCTCCTATGTACAAGAATATTACTATAATACTGCTCCTATGTACAAGAATATAACTACTATAATACTGCTCCTATGTACAAGAATATAACTACTATAATACTGCTCCTATGTACAAGAATATAACTACTATATACTGCTCCTATGTACAAGAATATAACTACTATAATACTGCTCCTATGTACAGAATATAACTACTATAATACTGCTCCTATGTACAGAATATAACTACTATAATACTGCTCCTATGTACAAGAATATAACTACTATAATACTGGCCTCCTATGTACAGGAATATAACTACTATAATACTGCTCCTATGTACAAGAATATAACTACTATAATACTGCTCCTATGTACAAGAATATAACCTACTATAATACTGCCTCCTATGTACAAGAATATAACTACTATAATACTGCTCCTATGTACAAGGAATATAACTACTATAATACTGCTCCTATGTACAAGAATATAACTACTATAATACTGCTCCTATGTACAGAATATAACTACTATAATACTGCTCCTATGTACAGGAATATACTACTATAATACTGCTCCTATGTACAAGAATATATCTACTATACTACTGCCTCCTATGTACAAGAATATAACTACTATAATACTGCTCCTATGTACAAGAATATACTACTATAATACTGCTCCTATGTACAAGAATATAACTACTATAATACTGCTCCTATGTACAAAGGAAATATACTACTATAATACCTGCGCTCCTATGTACAAGAATATAACTACGATATACTGCCTCCTATGTACAAGAATATAACTACTATAAACTGCTCTATGTACAAGAATATAACTACTATAATACTGCTCCTATGTACAAGAATATAACTACTATAATACTGCTCCTATGTACAAGATATAACTACTATAATACTGCTCCTATGTACAGAATATAACTGCTATAATACTGCTCCTATGTACAGGAATATACTGCTATAATACTGCTCCTATGTACAAGAATATAACTGCTATAATACTGCGCCTATGTACAGGAATATAACTGCTATAATACTGCTCCTATGTACAGGAATATAACTGCTATAATACTGCTCCTATGTACAAGAATATAACTGCTATAATACTGCTCCTATGTACAGGAATATAACTGCTATAATACTGCTCCTATGTACAGGATATAACTACTATAATACTGCTCCTATGTACAGGAATATAACTGCGATAATACTGCTCCTATGTACAATAATATAACTGCTATAATACTGCTCCTATGTACAAGAATATAACTGCTATAATACTGCTCCTATGTACAAGAATATAACTACTATAATACTGCTCCTATGTACAGGAATATACTACTATAATACTGCTCCTATGTACAAGAATATAACTGCTATAATACTGCTCCTATGTACAAGAATATAACTACTATAATACTGCTCCTGATGTACAAGAATATAACTACTATAATACTGCTCCTATGTACAAGAATATAACTACATATATACTGCCTCCTATGTACAAGAATATAACTACTATAATACTGCTCCTATGTACAGAATATAACTACTATAATACTGCCTCCTTGTACAAGAATATAACTACTATAATACTGCTCCTATGTCAAGGAATATAACTACTATAATACTGCCTCCTATGTACAAGAATATAACTACTATAATACTGCCTCCTATGTACCAGAATATAACTACTATAATACTGCTCCTATGTACAAGAATATAAATACTATCATACTGCTCCTATGTACAAGAATTAACTACTATATACTGCTCCTATGTACAAGAATATAACTACTATAATACTGCTCCTATGTACAAGAATATAACTACTATAATACTGCCTCCTATGTACAGGAATATAACTACTATAATACTGCCTCCTATGTACAAGAATATAACTACTATAATACTGCTCCTATGTACAAGATATAACTACTATAATACTGCTCCTATGTACAAGGAATATAACTACTATAATACTGCTCCTATGTACAGGAATATACTACTATAATACTGCTCCTATGTACAAGATATAACTACTACTAATATACTGCTCCTATGTACAAGAATATAACTACTATAATACTGCTCCTATGTACAAGACTATAACTACTATAATACTGCTCCTATGTACAGGAATATAACTACTCTAATACTGCTCCTATGTACAAGAATATACTACTATATACTGCTCCTATGTACAAGAATATACTACTATAATACTGCTCCTATGTACAAGAATATAACTACTATAATACTGCTCCTATGTACAAGAATATACTACTATAATACTGCTCCTATGTACAAGAATATAACTACTATAATACTGCTCCTATGTACAAGAATATAACATTACTATAATACTGCTCTATGTACAAGAATATACTACTATAATAATGCTCCTATGTACAAGAATATAACTGCTATAATAACTGCCTCCTATGTACAAGAATATAACTACTATAATACTGCTCCTATGTACAAGAATATAACTACTATAATACTGCTCCTATGTACAGAATATAACTACTATAATACTGCTCCTATGTACAAGAATATAACTACTATAATACTGCTCCTATGTACAAGAATATACTACTATAATACTGCTCCTATGTACAAGATAACTACTATAATACTGCTCCTATGTACAAGAATATAACTACTATAATACTGCTCCTATGTACAAGAATACTACTATAATACTGCTCCTATGTACAGAATATAACTACTATAATACTGCCTATGTACAAGAATATAACTACTATAATACTGCTCCTATGTACAAGAATATAACTACTATAATACTGCTCCTATGTACAAGAATATAACTATAATACTGCTCCTATGTACAAGAATATAACTACTATAATACTGCTCCTATGTACAAGAATATAACTACTATAATACTGCTCCTATGTACAAGAATATAACTACTATAATACTGCTCCTATGTACAAGAATATAACTACTATAATACTGCTCCTATGTACAAGAATATAACTACTATAATACTGCCTCCTATGTACAAGAATATAACTACTATAATACTGCTCCTATGTACAAGAATATAACTACTATAATACTGCTCCTATGTACAAGAATATAACTACTATAATACTGCTCCTATGTACAAGAATATACTACTATTACTGCTCCTATGTACAGAATATAACTACTATAATACTGCTCCTATGTACAAGAATATAACTACTATAATACTGCTCCTATGTACAAGAATATAACTACTATAATACTGCTCCTATGTACAAGAATATACTACTATAATACTGCTCCTATGTACAGAATATAACTATAATACTGCTCCTATGTACAGAATATAACTACTATAATACTGCTCCTATGTACAAGAATATAACTACTATAATACTGCTCCTATGTACAAGAATATAACTACTATAATACTGCTCCTATGTACAAGAATATAACTACTATAATACTGCTCCTATGTACAAGAATATAACTACTATAATACTGCCTCCTATGTACAAGAATATAACTACTATAATACTGCTCCTATGTACAAGAATATAACTATATACTGCTCCTATGTACAAGAATATAACTACTATAATACTGCTCCTATGTACAAGAATATAACTACTATAATACTGCTCCTATGTACAAGAATATAACTACTATAATACTGCTCCTATGTACAAGAATATAACTACTATAATACTGCTCCTATGTACAAGAATATAACTACTATAATACTGCCTCCTATGTACAAGAATATAACTACTATAATACTGCTCCTATGTACAAGAATATAACTACTATAATACTGCTCCTATGTACAAGAATATAACTCTATAATACTGCTCCTATGTACAAGATATAACTACTATAATACTGCTCCTATGTACAGAATATAACTACTATAATACTGCTCCTATGTACAAGAATATAACGCTATAATACTGCCTCCTATGTACAAGAATATAACTACTATAATACTGCCTCCTATGTACAGGAATATAACTACTATAATACTGCTCCTATGTACAAGTATATACCTACTATAATACTGCTCCTATGTACAAGAATATAACTACTATAATACTGCTCCTATGTACAGGAATATAACTGCTATAATACAGCTCCTATGTACAAGAATATAACTACTATAATACTGCTCCTATGTACAAGAATATAACTACTATAATACTGCTCCTGTGTACAGGAATATAACTACTATAATACTGCTCCTATGTACAGGAATATAACTACTATAATACTGCTCCTGTGTACAGGAATATAACTACTATAATACTGCTCCTATGTATGATGGCAGCAGTATAAGTGCAGATACTACAGACATATAGGGGATGCAGGGTGTTTGTGGGGTGGAGGTGACCCGGGGGTAATAAATCAGCGTTATTTACACGCTCTCTTCCTCGGTTTGCTGTTATCGCGCTTCCTCAGTTCTCCGTCTGATTCAGCATTAGTGCAGTTTTCCAGACATCTGTCCTCGCTGTGGATCGGGGGCTCAGACGTCAGGAGTTTCCACCCATTGTCCTGGCAGTTCTTTCTTCTCCTGGACCTTCCTTCACACAGAGTGGATCAGCAGCAGAGTGCGGACCCCCGGCCAGGAGATGTCTGCTCACTTTGGGGTCCTGCTCCTGTGCCTCGTCCTTGGGGACTATTTGTCGGCCTCGTCTGTAGATGTCAGTGGTAGGTATTCTGATACCACAATGGGGGGGGGGGGGGGGGGAGCCGTGGGGGTCTGGACCAGAAGAGTAACCAACGACGCAACCATGGATGATGGTGGAGGTAGTACCCAGGTATAATTTCCCATCTCAACGACCACAGCATCCAAACTGAATTACTGCAGACACTTTCTAGAGGATCGTACTGTGGGTGGCTTGTAGTTCTCTATGTATAGAGTATAATTGAATTGTATTATGGTCATGTTAGGGGTTGTAGTGTTCTCTGTATAAATTATAGAATATTTGTTTGGTGGTCACATGTCCAGTGGTCAGGTTTTATTGGGGGTTGTAGTGTTCTATGTATATGGTAAAATAGAATTGTATTATGGTGATGTCCTGAGGTGGGATCATGTTAGGAGTCGTAGTGCCCTATGTATACAGTATAATAGAATTGTATTATGGTCATGTCCTGTGGTTGGAGCATGTTGGGGGTTGTAGTGTTCTTTGGATAAATTATACTGCGCAACAATGATTGTGCTACTGAGAGAAAACCGCGTGATTTATGCTACAATGAGCGCGCCGATTCCAAATAGGAACTCGGAATTTTCCATGAAATGTCTAGATTTTAACCCCTTTTGTTTTTCACGCTCCGCCTTCCCATAGTCCTAACTTTTTTCTTTTTCCACTCACATTGCCTTATGAGGGCTTATTTTTTGCGGGACAAGTTGTATTTTCTAATGGCACCATTTACGGTTGCATATCATGTAGATTGCAAACGGGGTAGAATTCTGAAAAAAGGCAATTCTGATAAAGGTTTTTATTTTTTACACTGAACACTATGCGGTAAAATTGACCTGCTATCTCCTTTCTCCGGGTCAGTTCGGTTACAACGACACCACACTTGTATCATTTTTCTTGCGTTTTAATACTGAAAAAAAAATAAAAGTAAGCCTTTGAGGAAAAAGAAATACATTGTTACCACCATATTGTGGCCCTATAACAGTTTAGTAGCCATGTGTACGGGGCGGTGCGGGGGCTCATTATTCGCGGGACGATTGGTTCTTTTCAATGATAGCAGTTGACTTGTGTGCGAATTTTTGATCACTTTTTATAAAAATAATATTGGGTAGTTGAAGTGACAAAAAATGGCAAATTGGCTGTTTTCATTTTTTTCCCATTACGCCATTTGCCGTATGCCATTAATATTGTTATATTTTAATAGTATCGGCATTTTCGCACGCGGCGATGCCCATGGTGTTTATTTATTTTTTTATTAAGTATTTTTATTTTAAGGAAAGGGTGGTGATTTGAATTTTTTAATTTTTTTTATATTTGCAAAAACTTTTTCTTACTTTTTTTTACATCACCTTGGGTGACAATAACTGGCGATTAGATTGCCTATTGTGGCCATTGATGTCTGTATAGACCCCATTGAACAGTTCATTTGCACTGTACAATGCTGCCACCTGGTGGCCTGTATTGGTATAGTCATCTAATGGGCACCGAAGCCTGCTGGAGGCTTCAGCCTATTAGACCAATGTAACAGGTTCCACGATCTCAGCCGGGGAACGCTGTCACCGGAGCAGAAGTGCGTGACTACCACTTCCGGACTATGCAGAAGCAGGTGTCACATTTGACCACGGCATCTGAAAGGGAAAATGTATGCCTTATGGCTGATCACATACATGTGCCGCGGGTCTCTATTTAAAATTGCAGAAACCCAACTGTTATGGCACCCGCTGAACGTGCGAGTGGGCGCCATGTTTGGGGACTGTACTTCCACTGTACATGTAGGTCCTTGAGGGTTAGGGATTAAAGGGGTTAAGTTATACATGCAAAGCCTATTCAGTTATACTATTAGTGTGTTATATTGGGGATATTCCAGTGGACATGTCCGGACGCCCTCAGGCTGATGTCAGCAGTAAGTATATAGGGCAGGCTGGACAGATTTGGATAAAGTGATCTGTTACAGCGCTATCAGTTTTGAAACTTAAGATGGATTAACACGAATGTGTTAACGATTCAGACAATTTCTGCTACATGTGTGGCAAATGCACGACTTCTGATCTGACAGAGCGAGTGCAGCTCAGGATGCGTTTGTGCTCGTAGTGCAGAACTTCCTTGGGAACAGACGAGCTGCAGACTCTGCTGAACTAGTAGACAACCTGCTTACAGCACATGAACAACTTGGCTGCCGGATGTCAGTGAAATTGCATTTCTTACATTCCCAACTTGACTTTTTCCCACCCAATTTGGGACATGTAAGTGACGAACATGGAGAGCGGTTCCATAAAGATATTTCTACAATGGAGAACAGGTATCAAGGCCACGGGAATCCCAACATGATGGCGACTACTGCTCGGTTTTGCAACGGGAAAATATGACCGTTCACAAACGCAGAAGCCTGAAGCCCTTGTAGCAGCACTGGGCCTCGCTCAAGTCGGACGCTTAAACTGAAAAACAAGACTTTTTGAAATGTTGTTATTCCATTACATTTTCATACACTGTTTACTGCACAAACCTTGATGTAGATCAGGGAATTGTTGGAGTAAAACTCATTCGGTGCGCCATTCATTTAGGCATACTTATACACAGCAGCACTTAAACCTATTGTGACTTCGGATTTGTAATCCGCACACTCGATTTAGTATGGGACAAATGGTTTTTGCCCAGTAGCAGACGAAAAGTATTTTTTTTGTTGCGTGGTGTTATAGTAGAATTTTTTGATGATCTCATGTTCAGTGGTCAGATTATGTTGGGTATTGTAGTTCTCTATATAATGAGTATAATGGAATTTTATTATGATCATATTCTGCAGTTAGGCCATGTTGGGGGTTGTAGTTCTCTATGCATAGCGTATAATAGAATTGTATTATGGTTATGTCCTGAGGTGGGGTCATGATAGGAGTTGTAGTGCTCTATACAGTGGATATAAAAAGTCTACACACCCCTGTATAAATGTCAGGCTTCTGTGCTGTAAGAAAGAGAAAGATAAATCATTTCAGAACTTTTCCCCCCTTTAATGTGACCTATAAACCGTACAACTCAATGGAAAAACAAACTGAAATCTTTTAGGTGGAGGGAAGGAAAAAAAAAAAAAACCTAAAACAATGTAGTTGCATAAGTGTGCACACCCTTTTATAACTGGGGATGTCGCTGTGAAGCAATCACATTCACAATCCTGTTAGATAGCAGTCCGCAGACACCGGCCGTCATGTAAAGGGCCTCTGATTAACCCCTGATGAAGCTCCGCTGCTCTAGTTGGTCTTTCCTGAAGTTTCCTTAGTCTCTTCCCACAGCAGAAGCCACGGTCCACAGAGAGCTTCCAAAGCATCAGAGGGGTCTCATTGTTAGAAGGGATCAGTCAGGAGAAGCTAACAAAAGAATTTCCAAGGCATTAGATATACCATGGAACACAGTGGAGACAGTCATCATCAAGTGGAGGAAATATGGCCCAACAGTGACATCACCAAGAACTGGACGTCCCTCCAAAACTGATGAAAAGACGAGAAGAAAACTGGTCTGGGAGACTACCAAGAGGCCGACAGCAACATTACAGGAGCTGCAGGAATCTCTGGCCAGTCCTGGCTGTGTGGTCCATGTGACAACCATATCCCGTATTCTTCATATGTCTGGGCTATGGGGTAGAGGGGCAAGACGAAAGCCTTTCCTTACCAAGAAAAACATCCAAGCCGGGCGACATTCTGCAAATACACATCTGAAGTCTCCCAGAAGCCTGTGGGAAAAGGAGTTATGTTCTGATGAAACCAAGGTTGGACTTTTTGGCCATAATTCCAAAAGATATGTTTGGCCCAAAAACAACCCTGCACATCACCAGAAGGACCCCATCCCCACAGTGAAGCCTGGTGGTGGCAGCGTCATGCCAAGGGGCTGTTCTTCTTCAGCTGGAACTGGGGCCTTAGTTAAGCTAGAGGGGGTTCTGAACAGGTCCAAATACCAGTCAATATTGGCCCAAAACCTTCAGGCTTCTGCTAGAAAGCTGAACATGAAGAGGAACTACATCTCTCAGCATGACAACGACCCAAAGCATCCATCCAAATCAACCAAGGAATGGCTTCACCAGAAGAAGATGAAAGTTTTGGAAAGGCCCAGCCAGAGCCCAGACCTGAGTCCGAGTGACAATCTGTGTGGTGATCTGAAGAGGGCTGGGCCCAGGAGATGCCCTCGCAATCTGTGGGGTGATCGAAAGATGCCCTCGCAATCTGTGGGGTGATCTGAAGAGGGCCGTGCCCAGGAGATGCCCTCGCAATCTGTGGGGTGATCTGAAGAGGGCCGTGCCCAGGAGATGCCCTCGCAATCTGTGGGGTGATCTGAAGAGGGCTGTGCCCAGGAGATGCCCTCGCAATCTGTGGGGTGATCTGAAGAGGGCTGTGCCCAGGAGATGCCCTCGCAATCTGTGGGGTGATCTGAAGAAGGCTGTGCCCAGGAGATGCCCTCGCAATCTGTGGGGTGATCTGAAGAGGGCTGTGCCCAGGAGATGCCCTCGCAATCTGTGGGGTGATCTGAAGAGGGCTGTGCCCAGGAGATGCCCTCGCAATCTGTGGGGTGATCTGAAGAAGGCTGTGCCCAGGAGATGCCCTCGCAATCTGTGGGGTGATCTGAAGAAGGCTGTGCCCAGGAGAGACTCTCGCAATCTGTGGGGTGATCTGAAGCGGGCTGTGCCCAGGAGATGCCCTCGCAGTCCGTGGGTTGATCTGAAGAGGGCCGTGCCCAGGAGATGCCCTCGCAATCTGTGGGGTGATCTGAAGAGGGCCGTGCCCAGGAGATGCCCTGCAATCTGTGGGGTGATCTGAAAAGGACCGTGCCCAGGTGATGCCCTCGCAATCTGTGGGGTGATCTGAAGAGGGCCGTGCCCAGGAGATGCCCTCGCAATCTGTGGGGTGATCTGAAGAGGGCTGTGCCCAGGAGATGCCCTCGCAATCTGTGGGGTGATCTGAAGAGGGCCGTGCCCAGAAGATGCCCTCGCAATCAGTGGGGTGATCTGAAGAGGGCCGTGCCCAGGAGATGCCCTCGCAATCTGTGGGGTGATCTGAAGAGGGCCGTGCCCAGGAGATGCCCCGCAATCTGTGGGGTGATCTGAAGAGGGCTGTGCCCAGAAGATGCCCTCACAATCTGTGGGGTGATCTGAAGAGGGCCGTGCCCTGGAGATGCCCTCGCAATCTGTGGGGTGATCTGAAGAGGGCTGTGCCCAGGAGATGCCCTCGCAATCTGTGGGGTGATCTGAAGAGGGCCGTGCCCAGGAGATGCCCTCACAATCTGTGGGGTGATCTGAAGAGGGCTGTGCCTAGGAGATGCCCTCGCAATCTGTGGGGTGATCTGAAGAGGGCTGTGCCCAGAAGATACCCTCGCAATCTGTGGGGTGATCTGAAGAAGGCTGTGCCCAGGAGATGCCCTCGCAGTCTGACAGATTTGGAGGGTTTCTGCAAAGAAGTCACAATGTGCCATGCTGATAGACTCGGACCCAAAAGACTGAGTGCTGGAATAACTTCAAAAGGGGCTTCAACAAAGTATTAGTTTAAGGGTGTGCACACTTATGCAACCGCATTATTTTAGTTTTTTTTTTTCCTTCCCTCCACCTAAAAGATTTCAGTTTGTTTTCCCATCAGTTGTACAGTTAATAGGTCACATGAAAGGTGGAAAAAGTTCTGAAATGATTTATCTTTTTTACATCACAGAAACCTGACATTTATACAGGGGTGTGTAGACTTTTTTTTTACCCACTGTATATACAGTAGTTGTATTATGTTCTGTGGTTGGGTTATGTTGGGAGTTGTAGTGGTCTATGTATACAGTATAATAGAATTGTATTATGGTGATGTCCTGCAGTGGGGTTATGTTGGGTGTTGTAGTTCTCTATGTATAGAGTATAATAGAATTGTATTATAGTCATGTTAGGGGTTGTAGTGTTTTATGTATAAATGATAGAATAATTGTTTGATGGGCACATGTCCAGTGGTCAGGACATGTTGGGAGTAGTAGTAGCTTGCACACTGTGCCATAAAAACAATATCCAGTGCTTTTACGGAGGATTCCTGTCTTCACCCTGGACTTTGACACTTTTATTGCTGAATCAGAGTGAATGTGAGGATTTTCTGAGTGGATCGGCAGGATAACTAATTAACCGTCCCCTGAGGGGGATCGGCGATTGTTCTCATCTCCATCCCCTGCCTGGTACTCTTCACAGTCGATGACTCCGCACAGGTCACCTCGCCAGGAGTCGAGACTGTGAAAACCAACAGGCTGCTCCAGTAATAGTCTTATTAGGCTTGTAGGCTGAGAAGGTGCCCAGGAGACCAAGGACACCGCTCCATTAAGCACTTCATACTGTATGTAGATCCATAGAGAAGGGTGCCGTGGTGCTATGCCTGGGAAGGTGCCCAGGAGACCAAGGACACAGCTCCATGAAGCACTTCATACTGTATGTAGATCCATAGAAGAAGGGTGCCGTGGTGCTATGCCTGGGAAGGTGCCCAGGAGACCAAGGACACAGCTCCATGAGGCCTGATGCACTTCATACTGTATGTAGATCCATAGAAGAAGGGTGCCATGGTGCTATGCCTGGGAAGGTGCCCAGGAGACCAAGGACACAGCTCCATGAGGCCTGATGCACTTCATACTGTATGTAGATCCATAGAAGGGTGCCATGGTGCTATGCCTGGGAAGGTGCCCAGGAGACCAAGGACACAGCTCCATGAGGCCTGATGCACTTCATACTGTATGTAGATCCATAGAAGAAGGGTGCCATGGTGCTATGCCTGGGAAGGTGCCCAGGAGACCAAGGACACAGCTCCATGATGCACTTCATACTGTATGTAGATCCATAGAAGAAGGGTGCCGTGGTGCTATGCCTGGGAAGGTGCCCAGGAGACCAAGGACACAGCTCCATGAAGCACTTCATACTGTATGTAGATCCATAGAAGGGTGCCATGGTGCTATGCCTGGGAAGGTGCCCAGGAGACCAAGGACACAGCTCCATGAGGCCTGATGCACTTCATACTGTATGTAGATCCATAGAAGAAGGGTGCCATGGTGCTATGCCTGGGAAGGTGCCCAGGAGACCAAGGACACAGCTCCATGAGGCCTGATGCACTTCATACTGTATGTAGATCCATAGAAGGGTGCCATGGTGCTATGCCTGGGAAGGTGCCCAGGAGACCAAGGACACAGCTCCATGAGGCACTTCATACTGTATGTAGATCCATAGAAGGGTGCCATGGTGCTATGCCTGGGAAGGTGCCCAGGAGACCATCAGCTCTAGAGTAAATGATTCAAGCCTGAGGGGGACATGCGGGGCAGAGAGGATTTACGGATACGCAGCTCCACAATCATCTTCTGTAGCTAAAAAGAGACAAGACATCCCTATATCGTAGGGAATTGCTGTTTAAGCAACATTTCAAGGTACAGTTTTTCCCATTTGACATAAATTGTGAAATGAACGGTTCTGCAGCTTTCCAATAGACTTTGTACTGCAATTTCCCACTACTTTCACGAGTTCTGCTTGCTGTCAGTGAATGGGAACATTTCAGATCTGAGGATTTGCCTCTGGTCTAGACAATACATCGGGAGCTCCGATCTCTCCAGTCCTGATGGTTTGCTGCAATGTATCAGTGCAGGGAGCATGGATCGGTTTGGAGTCCAGGGATGAGGGTTATTCAGTGCAGCTCTGTTCAGAAAACGAAATACTTGCACCGATCTGTTAACCCCATGATGACACAATCCTAGTGATCGCTTTTAACCTGTCACGTGCTGTACACCTTCATCAATCATTCTGTCCCTTCCAGAACTTACACAATCAAAATGCAGAATAGCCGGCGTGGTCCTGGTGGAGAATCAAGACCGCTCCAAGAAATTTAACTTTACGATGGCGGAAGATGCGTGCCAGGCGCTGGGGCTACAGCTTGCCAGCGAGGCTCAGGTGGAGAAGGCCAAGGGATATGGATATGAGACGTGCAGGTAAGTCCTGGGTCGCCCCATCAATCCATATTCTGTAGCTATACACTGTTCATCCTAAATTCAAGAATAGAACTCCAGAGAGCTACAGTAAAGACTGACACTCTCCATTCTCTGCAGCTTTGGATGGGTATTGGAAAAAGCTGGGGTGATTCCACGGATCCAAAATAACGAAAACTGTGGCAGGAACAAAACCGGGGTCATCACCTGGAAGGTGGAACTCCACAGAGTCGTCTTCAGCGCCTACTGCTTCAATGCCTCCGGTGAGTAAACTGGACTTGTATTATAGGGGGTCAGTATGGAGGGGGGGTGCAAGGTCAAGAGGCCCCCTTTACCTTTAGATACATGGCCACCTCTGATGTCCATGACCACCCTCTACATGTGACCCTACAGCCAAGTGATGTCCTCTCTGAATGTGGCCCTACACTCCAGGACTGTTCCTACGGTGGTCGCCATCTGCCTATAATCTCATGGACATTATACCGCCCTATGGCACCACTGAAAAAGAACCCACTGAGCTGACCCACAGTCTGAACGATGGTTCTCCAAGGACCAGGGCTGGTTAGAAGTTACCTGCCTCCACGAAAAGTATTGAAAGATTTCTCTTCAAGGGGGGCGTCACTGCAGCTTCTGGGGGTGCATGGGGTCCAGCTTATGAGAGAGGAACCAGGCGCTGGTTATATCCCCTTATTTCCTACAGGCGGCGCAGGAAGAAAGAGGAGACAGCACATAGGTTGGTTGCTAGAGATACGTTGTAGCAATCACCACCTAAGGGTCCATATGGTTGTTAGGCAGCGGGTCCATAGCAACCAAATTGTCTGAGATTAGGCAGGACTACCACTGATCTGAAGTCAGAAAAGGGTCCTCAGACATTAAGGTAAAGGGCACCACCATGGAGCTGCCACTCACTTAGTGCCACCCTTTCCATTCAATCTCCCATCATTTATTTCAGACGTCCGCATCAATTCCTGTAAGCCGGGACTGATGGTGACACAACCCCCGAGCACCGCAGTGGTGCCAACGTCCAGAGCCACCACGGCATCGAGCCGTCCAGAAACGGAATCCACCAGTCTAGAGGCGGAATCCACCAGTCTAGAAGCGGACACGCAGACGACGGCAGCACCGGCGTCCAGGCCGCACGTGACGACAATGACAGCCAAAGACTTGACGACATCATTGACCACAACACTGACGACACCAGCGATGACGCCGCGGTCCACCACGATAGAGCCAACGCCAGTGGCAGACACCGAACCACCCAACAAGCAGGAGAACCAGATGGCTCAAAAAACCGAAAGAGTCGTATTTGGAGGTACCCGAACCTTCAGGGCCGTACCCTCGCTGCATGCTAACGTGCAAAAATATAACAGCCTGACTTAAAGGGATTGTCCATGGTTACAAATATGTGGCTGCTTTCTTCCAAAAACAGTGCCACAACTGTCTACAGGTCGGATATGGTACTGCAGCTTCAACTGAGCGGAGCTGTAATACCGGACACCACCTGTGGACAGGCGTGGTGCTGTTTCAGGAAGACCCATTTACCTGCTCTGTAACATTTAAGAACATTTCCAATGCTTCACTTTCCTTAATCTTCTACTCCAGTCACTTCCAGAGCTGCGTTTACAGTTGTTTTACAGCTGCATTGACTCCAGCACCTGTCAGTCATGTGGTCTAGTATCAGAGCTCCCACAATGCATTGCTTGATAGTAACATGAAACCAGCAAAATTAGCATGCAGCTCTAGATGTGTTTGGAGCAGAAGACCTGCAGCGGATCAGGCGCTGGATTAACAAGGTTTTCCTCTCGTACACAGGCGTTCCGACGACGCTGCTCATTCTGGCGCTGCTGTTCTTTATAGCGGCCGTGGTCCTCGCCGTTTGCTATATCAAAAAGTAAGTTGAACCATTTTCTAAAATCACTTGGCACAAATTGCCCCGACATCCCCCAGGACGGCTCCCAGCCTCAGTCCTGAGGGTCAGACCCCAGACCAGAAACTTCTATTAAAGGGGGGCTCTGACCCCCGGCCATTAGCAGAGAAGACAGCGCTCGTTCTCTGCTCCGTTTTCCTGCAGAGACGAGCGGTGCAGTTACAGTATGGCGTCCACATTCACTTCTATGAGACGACGGTCTGTTTAAGTGATCAGTACAGAGCCGTCCATAGAAGTGAATGTGGACGCCATACTGTAACTACACTGCTCGTCTCTGCAGGAAAACGGAGCAGAGAACGAGCGCTGCCGCCTCTGCAAACAGCTGATCGTGAGGGTCATCAATAGTAAAAAGCGGAGAACCCCTTTAAGTAATGCCTGCCCAAGTGCTCTGTAGCTGCTGGTTCGTCACCCCGCCGGTTTGCTGCACCTCCATCAGCATTGTAGTGGACGGCGCTCCTCCCTGTAGAGCTGCTCCAATGGAGATTTCTGAAGTTTGAATGGGAATGTTATGGAGGCCACATGTGAAGAAAGAGCCCCAATAAGACCCCTAGATGAAAGCAGACCCCTCACTTACATCCCTGAACAAGACCCCAGATCCCTAAATGAATTCACACCAATAAGCTCCTGAGCTCCCCCTGGTGGTGGCCAGAATTGTATCACGTCCCTGGCTAGGATGCGGGGGATTTGGAGCAGTGTATCAGTGGCAGCCCCTGCAGTTATTTCAGGACTGGTTTGGTCGTGTTCACACAGCGCGCTCCCCAGCAGGTGAAGCTGTTTCGCCCCTCCAGTTATTTCAGGATGTTAATGGGCGCTGAGGTTTGGTCGTGTTCACACAGCGCGCTCCCCAGCAGGTGAAGCTGTTTTGCCCCTCCAGTTATTTCAGGATGTTAATGGGCGCTGAGGTTTAGCCGTGTTCACACAGTGCGCTCCCCAGCAGGTGAAGCTGTTTTGCCCCTCCAGTTATTTCAGGATGTTAATGGGCGCTGAGGTTTAGCCGTGTTCACACAGCGCGCTCCCCAGCAGGTGAAGCTGTTTCGCCCCTCCAGATATTTCAGGACATTAATGGGCGCTGAGGTTTGGTCGTGTTCATACAGCGCGCTCCCCAGCAGGTGAAGCTGTTTTGCCCCTCCAGTTATTTCAGGACATTAATGGGCGCTGAGGTTTGGCCGTGTTCACACAGCGCGCTCCCCAGCAGGTGAAGCTGTTTCGCCCCTCCAGATATTTCAGGACATTAATGGGAGCTGAGGTTTGGTCGTGTTCACACAGCGCGCTCCCCAGCAGGTAAAGCTGTTTCGCCCCTCCAGATATTTCAGGACATTAATGGGAGCTGAGGTTTGGTCGTGTTCACACAGCGCGCTCCCCAGCAGGTAAAGCTGTTTTGCCCCTCCAGATATTTCAGGACATTAATGGGAGCTGAGGTTTGGTCGTGTTCACACAGCGTGCTCCCCAGCAGGTGAAGCTGTTTCGCCCCTCCAGATATTTCAGGACATTAATGGGAGCTGAGGTTTGGTCGTGTTCACACAGCGCGCTCCCCAGCAGGTAAAGCTGTTTTGCCCCTCCAGATATTTCAGGACATTAATGGGAGCTGAGGTTTGGTCGTGTTCACACAGCGCGCTCCCCAGCAGGTGAAGCTGTTTTGCCCCTCCAGATATTTCAGGACATTAATGGGAGCTGAGGTTTGGTCGTGTTCATACAGCGCGCTCCCCAGCAGGTAAAGCTGTTTCGCCCCTCCAGTTATTTCAGGACATTAATGGGAGCTGAGGTTTGGTCGTGTTCACACAGCGCGCTCCCCAGCAGGTAAAGCTGTTTCGCCCCTCCAGATATTTCAGGACATTAATGGGCACCGAGGTTTGGTCGTGTTCACGCAGCGCGCTCCCCAGCAGGTGAAGCTGTTTCGTTCACGTTTGTTTCTCTCCTCAGATACAAAACTCATTTACTCTTCACCAAGAAGAAAAAGCAGAAGGAATGCGTGGAGGCCAAGGTGTTCAAGGACACGTCGGGCGCCGAAAACACGAAAGAGGAAGAGCGTCCCCCGAATGGAAAAGAGGCAGAGAGCCCATGGAAACCTACAGGAAACTCCATCGAGGCGGAGGTGTAATATCAGCAGAGAGATAAACTGCTCGCCCACTGGGCACCGCGCCCGCCGCGACGAAAAACAACAAACTGAGGCTCCAATGATTACATTCACCAGTATAAACCCCACCGCAGACCCAGAAGACCGGGGGATGGGCAGGGAGGTCCCCTTATAAATTATTGTCTCAGTAACAGCACTGGATTACACCGTACACTACTGCTCCTGTGATGTCACTTCCTGTTACCATTGCATCCCCAGGACACGCCCCTGATCCCTAATGAATATACATACTGAGAATATGATGGAGGTGACGTTGGCGGCAAGCAGAGATCTTGAAAATGTTGAGGAGCTGATACATACAGCATCGACACCTTTTGTGGTTTTTAAGTCATACCGAAGAATTAAAGGGGGACTACAGTAATATAATGTTGATGGGGGGGGGGGTTGTCACCGACGCCCTGATGTGGTTCTGTTTGATGACGATCCATATGTAAAGTGTGCAGTGACTGGCGGCTGTACCTCCAGCCGACGCCCAATCAGAACGCGGCTTACCTTCCCGGAGGATCAGGCGCTGTAGTGTTTGTCAGTAAAATCTTCCCCTTTATTAACGTAACATAAATCCATGTACAGACCAGTCCTTAACCATGCGGTAGGCTACGCGTCCTCGTCACTCAGATTGAGGTGGGAATAGGGAAATTTCAAGTCCCACCAACAACCCCAACCCCCACAGGAAGTAGGAGGTGGAGAGGTAACATCAAAAGCACCCCCCCCCCCTCCAAACCACCTGTTATAAAAGTCACATGTAGGTTATAAAGGTTGGTGTCAGGGCAACGCAGCCATAACGCAAAACCTAACCTAAGTTCACACTTGCTGACAAACCGCACCCGCCGACTCACGATGGAGAAACATGTATTTAAAAGAAAAAACGCACAATGTGAATAAAGACAAACACCACAATTGCAAAATTGGAATAAAATTTTTTAAAAATACAGCGGAGTCCACAAATGTACAATAGCGTTAAGCTTGACTGCCGCCATCTCTGATAGAAGTGCACAACCTGTGGGCACCTAGTATTAAGTGTAAGGCCCCTTTCACACTAGCGAGTTTTCCGTGTGGGTGCAACGCGTGAAGCGAACACATAGCAGCCGCACTGAATCCTGACCCAGTCATTTCAATGAGCGATGTTTTTTTTCCATGTATCAGTTCTGTGTTGCATGAAAATCGCAGCTCGTTCTATATTCTGCGTTTGTAGCCCTGGCCCCATAGAAGTGAATGGGGCTTCAGTGAAAAAAGCATCGCATCCGGAAACAAGTGCGGGCGAGATGCGTGTTTTACTGATGGTGACTGAGAGATGTTGTTTGTAAACCTTCAGTTTATAAACTGACTGAACTTGCTTGCAAAATGGTGCGAGTTTCACTGAACGCATCCGGAGCTGATCCGCCACGCTTGTGTGAACCCAGCCTCAAGGTCCGGTAAGCTTCTCTTAGAGAAACCGCTTTTTTACGGTCTCTCCCTCCGGGGGGAGCAGTGACTTTCTCAATGGCACAGAATGAATTCGCCCTGCGACTTGCGTGTGGAAGAAATGTTTTGACGCATCGGACACATTCAAAGCAGCAGGACTAGAAAGTTCTGGTAGTTCTACATGTTTCCTCATGGAGAAGAGCTCTCTGAGGATCTGAAGAAAGAATCATTGCTCTACATAAAGATGGCCGAGGCTATAAGAAGATTGTCACCACCCTGAACCTGAGCTGCAGCATGGTGGCCAAGACCATCCAGAAGACGGGTCCCATCAAAACAGACCCCGCCATGGTCGACCAAAGAAGCTGAGTGCACGAGCTCAGCGTCATATCCAGAGGTTGTATGAGTGCTGCCAGCATTGCTGCAGAAGTTACAGGGGTGGAGGGTCAGCCTGTCAGTGCTCAGCGTCATATCCAGAGGTTGTATGAGTGCTGCCAGCATTGCTGCAGAGGTTACAGGGGTGGAGGGTCAGCCTGTCAGTGCTCAGCGTCATATCCAGAGGTTGTATGAGTGCTGCCAGCATTGCTGCAGAAGTTACAGGGGTGGAGGGTCAGCCTGTCAGTGCTCAGCGTCATATCCAGAGGTTGTATGAGTGCTGCCAGCATTGCTGCAGAAGTTACAGGGGTGGAGGGTCAGCCTGTCAGTGCTCAGCGTCATATCCAGAGGCTGTATGAGTGCTGCCAGCATTGCTGCAGAGGGTACAGGAGTGGGGGGGTCAGCCTGTCAGTGATCAGCGTCATATCCAGAGGTTGTATGAGTGCTGCCAGCATTGCTGCAGAGGTTACAGGGGTGGGGGGTCAGCCTGTCAGTGCTCAGCGTCATATCCAGAGGTTGTATGAGTGCTGCCAGCATTGCTGCAGAAGTTACAGGGGTGGAGGGTCAGCCTGTCAGTGCTCAGCGTCATATCCAGAGGCTGTATGAGTGCTGCCAGCATTGCTGCAGAGGGTACAGGGGTGGGGGGGTCAGCCTGTCAGTGATCAGCGTCATATCCAGAGGTTGTATGAGTGCTGCCAGCATTGCTGCAGAGGTTACGGGGGTGGGGGTCAGCCTGTCAGTGCTCAGCGTCATATCCAGAGGTTGTATGAGTGCTGCCAGCATTGCTGCAGAGGTTACAGGGGGGGGGGGGGGGGGGGTCAGCCTGTCAGTGCTCAGCGTCATATCCAGAGGTTGTATGAGTGCTGCCAGCATTGCTGCAGAGGTTACAGAGGTGGGGGTCAGCCTGTCAGTGCTCAGCGTCATATCCAGAGGTTGTATGAGTGCTGCCAGCATTGCTGCAGAGGTTACAGAGGTGGGGGTCAGCCTGTCAGTGCTCAGCGTCATATCCAGAGGTTGTATGAGTGCTGCCAGCATTGCTGCAGAGGTTACAGGGGTGAGGGTCAGCCTGTCAGTGCTCAGCGTCATATCCAGAGGTTGTATGAGTGCTGCCAGCATTGCTGCAGAGGTTACAGGGGTGGGGGGGGGGGTCAGCCTGTCAGTGCTCAGCGTCATATACAGAGGTTGTATGAGTGCTGCCAGCATTGCTGCAGAGGTTACAGTGATGGGGGTCAGCCTGTCAGTGCTCAGCGTCATATCCAGAGGTTGTATGAGTGCTGCCAGCATTGCTGCAGAGGTTACAGGGGTGGGGGGTCAGCCTGTCAGTGCTCAGCGTCATATCCAGAGGTTGTATGAGTGCTGCCAGCATTGCTGCAGAGGTTACAGGGGTGGGGGGGGTCAGCCTGTCAGTGCTCAGTGTCATATCCAGAGGCTGTATGAGTGCTGCCAGCATTGCTGCAGAGGTTACAGGGGTGGGGGTCAGCCTGTCAGTGCTCAGCGTCATATCCAGAGGTTGTGTGAGTGCTGCCAGCATTGCTGCAGAGGTTACAGGGGTGGGGGGTCAGCCTGTCAGTGCTCAGTGTCATATCCAGAGGCTGTATGAGTGCTGCCAGCATTGCTGCAGAGGGTACAGGGGTGGGGGGGTCAGCCTGTCAGTGCTCAGCGTCATATCCAGAGGTTGTATGAGTGCTGCCAGCATTGCTGCAGAGGTTACAGAGGTGGGGGGTCAGCCTGTCAGTGCTCAGCGTCATATCCAGAGGTTGTATGAGTGCTGCCAGCATTGCTGCAGAGGTTACAGAGGTGGGGGTCAGCCTGTCAGTGCTCAGCGTCATATCCAGAGGTTGTACGAGTGCTGCCAGCATTACTGCAGAGGTTACAGAGGTGGGGGTCAGCCTGTCAGTGCTTAGCATCATATCCAGAGGTTATATGAGTGCTGCCACCATTGCTGCAGAGGTTACAGGGGTGGGGGGTCCCCCTGTCAGTGCTAAGCGTCATATCCAGAGGCTGTATGAGTGCTGCCACCATTACTGCAGAGGTTACAGGGGTGGAGGGGTCAGCCTGTCAGTGCTCAGCGTCATATCCAGAGGTTGTATGAGTGCTGCCAGCATTGCTGCAGAGGTTACAGGGGTGAGGGGTCAGCCTGTCAGTGCTCAGCGTCATATCCAGAGGTTGTATGAGTGCTGCCAGCATTGCTGCAGAGGTTACAGGTGTGTGTGTGGGGGGGTCAGCCTGTCAGTGCTTAGCGTCATATCCAAAGTTGTATAAGTGCTGCCAGCATTGCTGCAGAGGTTACAGGGGGGGGGGGGGGGTCAGCCTGTCAGTGCTCAGCGTCATATCCAAAGTTGTATAAGTGCTGCCAGCATTGCTGCAGAGGGTTACAGGTGGGGGGGGGCGGGGTCAGCCTGTCAGTGGCCTCAGCGTCATTATCCAGAGGTTTGTAATGAAGTGTGCCCAGCATTGCTTGCAGAGGTTACAGGGGGGGGGGGGGGGGGGGGGTCAGCCTGTCAGTGCTCAGCGTCATCCAGAGGTTGTATGAGTGCTGCCAGCAATTGCTGCAGAGGTTACAGGGGTGGGGGGTCAGCCTGTCAGGTGCTCAGTGGGTCAATATCCAGACGGCTGTTAAGTGCTGCCAGCATTGCTGCAGAGTTACAGGGGTGGGGGGTCAGCCTGTCAGTGCTCAGCGTCATATCCAGAGGTTGTTGAGTGCTGCCAGCATTGCTGCAGAGGTTACAGTGTGGGGGGGTCAGCCTGTCAGTGCTCAGCATCATATCCAGAGGTTGTATGAGTGCTGCCAGCATTGCTTGCAGAGGTTACGGGGTGGGGGTCAGCCCTGTCAGTGCTCAGCAGTGCATATCCAGAGGTTTGATTAGTGGCTGCCAGCATTGCTGCAGAGGTTACAGGGGTGGGGGGTTAGCCTGTCAGTGCTCAAGCTGTCAGATCCAAGAGGTTGTAGTGAGTGCTGCCAGCATTGCTGCAGAGGGTTACAGGGGTGGGGGCAGCCTGATCAGTGGCTCAGTGTCATATCCACGAGGTTGTATGAGTGACTGCCAGCATTGCTGCGAGGTTACAGGGTGTGGGGGGTCAGCCTGTCAGTGCTCAGCGTCATATCCAGAGTTGTATGAGTGCTGCCAGCATTGCTGCAGAGTGTTACAGGGGTGGTAGGGTCAGCCTGTCAGTGCTCAGCGTCATATCCATAGGTTGTATGAGTGCTTCCAGCATTGCTGCAGAGGTTACAGGGGTGGGGGTCAGCCTGTCAGTGCTCATCGTCATATCCAGAGGTGTATAGTGCTGCCAGCATTGCTGCAGAGGTTACAGGGGTGGGGGTCAGCCTGTCAGTGCTCAGTCGTCATATCCAGAGGTTGTATGATTGCTGCCAGCATTGCGTGCAGAGGTTACAGGGGTGGGGGTCAGCCTGTCAGTGCTCAGCGTCATATCCAGAGGTTGTATAAGTGCTGCCAGCATTGCTGCAGTAGGTACAGGGGTGGGGGGTCAGCCTGTCAGTGCTCAGCGTCATATCCAGAGTTTGTATGAGTGCTGCCAGCAGTTGCTGGCAGAGTTACAGGGGTGGGGGGGGGGGGGGGGGGGGGTAGGGGGGGTCAGCCTGTCAGCGCTCGACGTCATATCAAAGGCTGTATGAGTTCTGCCCAGCATTGCTGCAAGAGGGTTACAGGGGTGGGGGGGTCCAGCTGGTCAGTGCTCAGCACATATACAGAGGCTGTATGATTGCTGCCAGCAGTGCTGAGAGGTTACAGGGGGGGGTCAGCCTGTCAGTGCTCAGCGTCATATCCAGAGGTTGTATGAGTGCTGCCAGCATTGCTGCAGAGGTTACAGGGGTGGGGGTCAGCCTGTCAGTGCTCAGCGTCATATCCAGAGGTTGTATGAGTGCTGCCAGCATTGCTGCAGAGGTTACAGGGGGGGGTCAGCCTGTCAGTGCTCAGCGTCATATCCAGAGGTTGTATGAGTGCTGCCAGCATTGCTGCAGAGGTTACAGGGTGGGGGTCAGCCTGTCAGTGCTCAGCGTCATATCCAGAGGTTGTATGAGTGCTGCCAGCATTGCTGCAGAGGTTACAGGGTGGGGGGTCAGCCTGTCAGTGCTCAGCGTCATATCCAGAGGTGTATGAGTGCTGCCAGCATTGCTGCAGAGGTTACAGGGTGGGGGTCAGCCTGTCAGTGCTCAGCGTCATATCCAGAGGTTGTATGAGTGCTGCCAGCATTGCTGCAGAGGTTACAGGGGGGGGGGGTCAGCCTGTCAGTGCTCAGCGTCATATCCAGAGGTTGTATGAGTGCTGCCAGCATTGCTGCAGAGGTTACAGGGGTGGGGGTCAGCCTGTCAGTGCTCAGCGTCATATCCAGAGGTTGTATGAGTGCTGCCAGCATTGCTGCAGAGGTTACAGGGGTGGGGGGTCAGCCTGTCAGTGCTCAGCGTCATATCCAGAGGTTGTATGAGTGCTGCCAGCATTGCTGCAGAGGTTACAGGGGTGGGGGTCAGCCTGTCAGTGCTCAGCGTCATATCCAGAGGTTGTATGAGTGCTGCCAGCATTGCTGCAGAGGTTACAGGGGTGGGGGGTCAGCCTGTCAGTGCTCAGCTTCATATCCAGAGGTTGTATAGTGCTGCCAGCATTGCTGCAGAGGTTACAGGGTGGGGGTCAGCCTGTCAGTGCTCAGCGTCATATCCAGAGGTTTTATGAGTGCTGCCAGCATTGCTGCAGAGGTTACAGGGGGGGGGGGGGGTCAGCCTGTCAGTGCTCAGCGTCATATCCCGAGGCTGTATGAGTGCTGCCAGCATTGCTGCAGAGGTTACCTGGGGGTGGGGGGGGGGGTGGGGGGTCAGCCTGTCATGTGATCAGCGCATATCCAGAGGTTGTATGAGTGATGCCAGCATTGCTGCAGAGGTTACAGGGG